>NC_134093.1:12887369-13195940 GCF_000715075.1 Nicotiana tabacum | reverse complement strand
ATGAAATTGAAAAGATTAATAGAAACTTTTGAAATAACAAACAAAAAATGTGAGGCTAGGTATGAGTCATTCTTTTGCAAAATTTATTTTAGTATCTATATATTACTTCAAATTACTTTTCTTGCTTACCTAGAAATAATCAAATAAACTTCTTGTTTAATTTTATTCGAATGAGTCAGATACTAATTGAGAGTCTCTTCGGGTGTGTTTGGTACGAAGAAAAATATTTTCAATTTTCTCATTTTTAGTTGGATTAAATGTTTGAAAAATATTTTACTCCAAATCAAGAGAAGGGAAAATATTTACAAAATTCTTCTTCAACCTTCCCCATCCTATTCCTCATCCCCACCAACCCCCACACATATCCCATCCCACCCCTACCCCACCCATCTCACCTACCCCACCACATCCACCCACCTTCCTCCAAACCCTGCCCTACTGTTATGACCCGGAATTCCCATCGTTGGTACTGTAATGGCGCCTAACATTTCACTTGCTATGCAAACCAACGTTACAGAATCATTAAATCATTCCTTATTCCATTCAGTAAATAACAACAATGAAGCTAAGATGAAATATAGCGAGTGCGAAATAATATAAAAACTGCATTAATTACTACCACCCGGATCTAGAGTCACAATTCACGAGCATTCTAGAATTCACTACAAGTAATAGTCTGAGAGAAATACAACTGTTTGAATGAAAGAAATAGTAAAACAGAAAAGATAGAAAGGGACTTCAAGGTCTATGAACGTCGACATATCTACCTTGAGTCTACGGATAGCGGGTCCAACAGCTAAAATCTCGATCAACCCGAGCCGGTACCAAAATCTTTAGTTGGATTAAATGTTTGGAAAATATTTTTCTCCAAATCAAGAGAAGGGAAAATATTTACAAAATTCTTCTTCAACCTTCCCCATCCTATTCCCCATCCCCACCAACCCCCACGCATATTTACAAAAACGAGAGAAACGTAAAAAACAGGTAAATTGGCGGCCCATAAGTACTCGTCACCTCACATATACGTCGCTCATATGAATTTCACATAGCAAATAGTCCGAGAGTTCCTAATTCCCTCAAGTAAAGGTTAACCACGACTAGGGGTGGGCATTCGGTATTTCGGTTCGGTATTTAAGAATTTCGGTTCGGTATTCGGTTTATCAATTGTGTATACCAAAAATCGTACCAAAATATTTCGGTACGGTTCGATATTTCTTATTTTGGTTTGGTACGGTTCGGTTTAAACCAAATTTTCACTATCTACCTCACTCCATTAACTAATAGGAAGCAAACAACTGAAATATTTTATTTATTTCTTCTGCCATGGATCAACCAATTCTCCACAATCTATTCCTAATTTTTCGCATGAATGACTTCCACCAAACGTAGTTTTTGGTATATTACATATTTAATTAGCAACATTTAATATTATAAAAGGTATAATAATGAAATAATTTCATTTTATATTTATGGAATAATGATAGTATATTGCATATTTAATTATATAAATGGTATAAGATACATACATACTTAGAAATAAATAATTACAGAATAATATCGGTATAAATATTATATATTTAGAATTTCGCCAAAATATTGATATAAAAATTCTGGAGTGTATTATATGTTATAATTCAGTTTGTGGTATATTTTATCGTATAAATATTACTATATGTTTGGACTATGAGGGTGTTTGGCTAAGCTTATAAGCTGGTCAAAGTAGCTTATAAGCACTTTTCGACTTATCTACACGTTTAGTAAAGTTAAAAGTGCTTATAAGCCAAGTGCTTATAAATCAAAAATAAGCCAAAAGCCATAAGCTGGTCACCCCCAGCTTATAAATTTTTAGCTTATAAGCACTTTAAGTTTGACCAAAATTTTTACTATTTTATTCTTAAATATTCTTTTTTAGAACAAAACTCTTGCATCAATACTCACTGCCTCAAGTACTATTTCAATCTAACCCCCTCCCTCTGCCTCTTCAAGTCTGCAATGCTCATTGACTATTTAAGATAATCAAATTCTCTATTCCTATGCATATCTATATCTATGTGATTGTGTATTAATCTTTGAACTATATATAATAAATGAGGACATGTCAAATATTTTGTTATGTTGCTTTCTAAGTGTTGTGCTGATAAAGACAGTGTTTGTTTCTCTTCAAATATTTTGTCCTATTTAGGTTTATTTTTTACTGAGAAACTTTTATCAATTTATTAATTATTATAACTTATGATTATATGCTTATCATAAAATAAATTATATTTATCATAAAATTTATCTTATCTAAGCACAGTTGTATTTAAAATAAAATGACAAATAAAATATTTTGTATTTGGATCGATTTGGAATCTAAAATTTTGAAGATATTACGGCCTTATAGGTGTAAACACTTATAAGGTTATTTAAGTCATTTTAACAGAAAAAAAGCTTATCAGCATTTTTTTATCAAATACTGTAGCAGCTTATTATCAATTTCAGCACTTGTATCCAAACGCGTAACTGTTTATTTATTAAATCAGTTTCAGCACTTAAAAGTGCTTTTCAGCACCTAATGCTTATCAGCTACTTCAAATCAGCTAATCCAAACGGGCTCTATGTTATATAGTTGTATGAATTTCACTTTGTATAATATAGTACTATTATATACAACATATATAAATGACATAATGTACATATATAAATAAGTATGTTCCATATAGTGATAGATATATACGTATAATATATCTAACATAAACCATCAAAATCCTACAGAATAATGAAACACATAAAACACCATAGGATGCATTTTAATGTTGGATATTGCCGGATCAAGGAAGTATGTCAAAAGTTCTTTAAGATGGTAGAGAATGTCCCATGATTTATGCATCTTGTCTGGTCATTAATTATTTGCTTAATCTTTATAATATGCCATTAGTGTAAAAAAAATCTTTCATTTATGTAATAAATAAAGAATATTCTTATTTTCTTAAATAATTTTTAAAGAGTGCTCACCTATGTCGATTCCTCTTTGGAATTTGGGATGTGGGCTTAAGGTTATTGGGCTAAAAATTAAAAATAAAGTTGGGCTTGGACTAAACTATTTCGGTATTTCGGTATACCGAAATACCGAAATATCAAAAACCCAATACCGTATACCGAACCGAAATACCGAAATACCAAAATTTTTGTACCGAAATAAACCGAAATATTGAAAAAACCAAAACTGAAATACCAAATTAATTCGGTTTGGTTCGGAATTCGGTTTTTCGGATTTTATGCCCACCCCCAACCACGACACTTACCTCGCTCCGAAGGCCACTCAATACTCAATCACAGCTTTTCCTCTAGAATCCACCTCCAAACCACTCGTATCTATTCAAAAGAGACTAGATAATATCAAATATTGCTAAATGAATCAATTACATTGCATAAATTTAGATTTTTCAAACCTTCCCCCAAAAAGTAAAAAACAAAAGTCGACACCGGGCCCGCTTGGTCAAAACCCGAGGTTCGGACTAAAATTCATTTACCCATTCACCCCCGAGCCCGGATATATAATTGGTTTTGGAATCCGACCTCAATTTGAGGTCTAAATCCCCATTTTTTCCAAATCCCTAGTTTCTACCCAAAACCCCCAATTCTATCATGAAAACTCTAGATTTTAGGTTGAACACTCATGAAATGTAATGGATAATTGAAAGAAAGTGGTTTAGAATCACTTCCCAACACTTTGGGGAAGAAAATGTCTCTTGAAAATCGCCTCTAGGCCGTCTAGCTTTTGAAAATGTGAAGGAATGGCTTAAGTCCCGTAATGGGACTGTTTAATAGCTGGGCGACAATATTCATCGCGTTCGCGAGGACACTGTCACGTTCGCGAAGAATAGAGCTTGTCAAGCTTACGCGATTGCGAGTCCCACTTCGCGTTCGCGAAGGCTACTCCCCCCTGGCCTTCGCGTTCGCGAGCCCTTGCTCGCGTTCGCGATGAAGGAAAGACTGACCCCTCCCCCAGCTCCCAAACCCTATGCGTTCGCGAAGGCTAAATCCCCCATCGCTCCGCGTTCGCGACCCAGCCTTCGCGTTCGCGAAGAAGAAAATCCTAGCCATCCCAGTTTCTACTTCGCGTTCACGAGAGTGCCTTCGCGAACGCGAAGAAGGAAATCAGAAGGCACTTGAAACTGCAGAAAACCAGATTTTCCTAAGTTCAAATCATCCCGTAGCCCATCCGAAACTCACCCGAGCCCTGGGGGCTCCAAGCCAAACATGCACACAAGTCCTAAAATATCATACGAACTCAGTTGCGCAATCAAATTGCCAAAATAACACCTAGAACTACGAATTGAATACCAAATCAAATGAAATTTTCAAGAAAACTTTAAAACTTCTATTTTTACAACCGGACGCTCGAATCACGTCAAATCAACTCCGTTTCTCACCAAATTTCACAGACAAGTCTTAAATATTATAGTGGATATGTATCGGGCTCCGGGACCAAAATACGGACTCAGTATCAATAAGACCAAACATCAGTAAATTCTACAAATCATTAAACTTTCAAACTTTTAATTTTTCATCAAAATTCCATATCTCGAGCTAGAGACCTCGAAATTCTATTCTGGGCATACGCCCAGGTCCCAAATTACGATACGGACCTACCGAGAATGTCAAAATACGGATCAGGGTCCGTTTGCTAAAAACATTGACCGAAGTCAACTTAAATTGATTTTTTTGGGCAAAAATTCTCTTCTATCAGTTTTAACATATAAGCCTTCCGGAAGAACACTCGGACTGTGTACGCAAATCGAAGAAGGCTAAGATGAGGTTTTTGAGACCTCAAAACGGAGAATTAGGTTCTAAAATATATGATGACCTATCGGGTCATCACATTTTCCACTTCTAAAATAACCGTCCGTCCTCGAACGGTCATAGAAAAGTACCTGGGCTGGTGAAAAGATGTGAATATCTACTCCGCATGTCTGACTCAGACTCCCAAGTAGCTGTCTCGACGGGCTGACCTCTCCACTGCACTTGAACTGAAGGATAACTCTTTGATTTCAACTGGCGAACCTACCGGTCTAGAATAGCCACTCGCTCTTCCTCGTAAGTCAAATCCTTGTCCAACTGGACAGAGCTGAAATCTAACACATGGGACAGATCGCCGTGATATTTTTGAAGCATGGATACATGGAACACCAGATGAACTGATGATAACCCTGGTGGCAACGCAAGCCTGTAAGCCACCTCTTCCACTCTCTCCAGAATCTCAAAAGATCCGATATACCTAGGGCTCAACTTGCCCTTCTTTTCGAACCTCATTACACCCTTCATGGGTGATACCCTAAGCAACACTCTCTCCTCGACCATGAATGCAACATCTCGAACTCTACGGTCGGCATAACTCTTCTTCCTGGACTGAGCTGTGCGAAGTCTATCCTGAATAATCTTGACCTTGTCCAAGGCATCCTGTACCAAGTCTGTACCCAACAACCGAGCCTCCCCCAGCTCAAACCATCCGATCGGCGATTGACACCGCCTACCATATAGTGCCTCATAAGGAGCCATCTAAATGCTCGACTGGTAGCTGTTGTTGTAGAAAAACTCTACAAGGGGCAAGAACTGATCCCACGACCCTCCGAAGTTTATAACACATGCGTGGAGCATATCTTCCAAGATCTGAATAGTGCGCTCGGACTGTCCGTCTGTCTGAGGATGAAATATTGTGCTCAACTCAACCCGCATGCCCAAATCATGCTGTACTGCCCTCTAGAAGTGCGAGGTGAACTGCGTACCTCGGTCATGAAGACGGATGATCTCGCGGATATAAATCTTGGCCAACCGCTCTGAAGAATATGAAACTACAACATTAATGAAGTGCGCTGGCTTAGTCAGCCTTCCCACAATGACCCAAACGACATCAAACTTCCTCTGAGTCCGTGGGAGTCCAACAACGAAATTCGTAGTGATACGCTCCCACTTCCACTCAGGAATCTCTATCTTCTGAAACAAACCACCAGGTCTCTGATGCTCGTACTTTACTTGCTGACAATTTAGACACCGAGATACATAAATAACTATATCCTTCTTCATTCTCCTCCACCAATAATGCTGCCGCAAGTCCTGATACATCTTGGCGGCGCTCAGATGGATAGAATACCGAGAACTGTGGGCTTCGTCAAGAATCAACTCACGAAATCCATCCGCATTAGGCATACAAATACGACCCTGCATCCTCAAAACTCCATCATCTCTAACAGTAACTTGCTTGGAACCACCGTGCCACACTGTGTCTCTAAGGACAAGCAAATGAGGATCGTCATACTGCCGATCTATGATGCGCTCAAACAAAGAAGACCGAGCAACTGTACAAGCTAGAACACAACTGGGCTCAGAAACATCCAACCTCACGAACTGATTGGCCAAGGCCTGAACATCCAATGCAAGCGGTCTCTCATCAATTGGAATATATGCAAGGCTACCCATACTAGCTGACTTTCTACTCAAAGCGTCAGCCACCACATTGGCCTTTCCGGGATGATACAAAATGGTGATATCGTAGTCTTTCAATAGCCCCAACCACCTCCTCTACCTCAAATTGAGCTCCTTCTGCTTGAACAATTACTGCAAGCTCCGATGATCCGTGAATACCTCACATGGCACGCCGTAAAGATAGTGCCTCCAAATCTTCAGCGCGTGAACAATGATTGCCAGCTCTAGATCATGAACGGGGCACCCTTCTGGGTCAACCTGGTCAACGAGGCTGCTATAGATGAGAACCCCTCCACAAACTGACGATAATAACCCACCAATCCCAAGAAACTATAGATCTCTATAGCTGATGTGGGTCTAGGACAGTTCTGAACTGCCTCAATCTTCTTAGGATCCACCTGAATACCCCCTACTAATACAACGTGACCCAAGAAAGCAACTGAACTCAACCAAAACTCGCATTTTGAGAACTTAACATATAACTGGTTGTCTCTCAGAGTCTGAAGAACAATCCGAAGATGCTGCGCATGCTCCTCTTGGCTGCGGGAGTAGATCAAGATATCATCAATAAACACAATCACAAAGGAATCCAAGTAGGGCTTGAACACACGGTTCATCAAATCCATGAATGCTGCTGGGGCATTTGTCAGCCCAAATGACATCACTAGAAACTCATAATGCCCATACCGAGTCTGAAAAGCTGTCTTAGATACATCAGATGCCCTAATCCTCAACTGATGGTAGCCAGATCTTAAATAAATCTTTGAAAACACCTTGGCACCCTGAAGCTGATCAAATAAATCATCAATCCTCAGCAATGGATACTTATTCTTGATGGTGACTTTGTTCAACTGCCGATAATCTATACACATCCTCATCGATCCATCTTTCTTCTTCACAAACAACACATATGCATCCAAGGGCGAGACACTAGGTCTAATAAAGCTCTTATCAAGTAAATATTGCAACTGTTCCTTCAATTCTTTCAACTCCGGCGGGGCCATGCGGTATGGCGGGATGGAAATGGGCTGCGTGCTCGGAGCCAAATCAATGCAGAAATCAATATCCCTGTCGGGTGGCACCCCCGGCAGGTCTGCAGTAAATACCTCCGGAAACTCACGAACAATCGGCACTGAATCCATGAAAGGAACCTCCGCACTAGAATCGTGGACATAAGCCAAACAAGCTAGACACCTTTTCTCGACCATATGCCGAGCCTTCACATAAGAGATAACCCTGTTGATAGAATGGCTAGGAGTCCCTCTCCACTCTAATCGAGGCATCACCAGCACGACTAAGGTCACCGTCTTGGCGTGACAATCTAATATAGCATGATAAGGTGACAACCAATCCATACCCATAATGACATCAAAATCAACCATATCGAGAAGTAGAAGATCTAAGCGAGTCTCAAGGCTCCCAATGGTGGCCACACACGAACGATAAACATGATATACAATAATAGCATCTCCCACTGGTGTGGACACATACACATGAGCACTCAAAGAATCACGAGGCACAACCAAATATGAAGCAAAATAGGATGACAAATAGGAGTAAGTAGATCCCGAATCAAATAGAACTGAAGAATCTCTACTGCAAACTGAAATAGTACTTATGATAACAACGTCAGATAACTCAGCCTCAAGCCTGGCTGGGAAAGCATAACACCGGGGCTAGGCCTCACCACTCTGAACTACGTCCCTGGGACGGCCTCTAGCTAGTTGGTTTCCACCTCTAACGGCTTGGCCTCCACCTCTAACAGTCTGGCCTATACCTCTGGTTGCTGACCCCTGCCTCTAGCTGGTGCAGCAACTGGTGCCGGAACTATGGCACGAGAACTCTGATGTTGTGAGTTGCCCGATGCCTGAGGGCAAAATCTAGTAATGTGCCTCGGATCATCACAAGTATAACATGACCTCGGCTGTTGTGACTGCTGACCCTGAAACTGACCCTGTCGACCTGAGTAACCACTCCGATAACTCTGGAGTGGAGGTGCACTGATAAGAGTTGGTGGTGCACTGTAGGCTAGCTGGTCGGAATAAGGAAGATGAGGACCACGACTACCTAAGGCACCATGGGATGTCTGGAGTGCTAAATGAAATGGCTTGGGAGGATGGCCTCAACCAAAAGTACCCCTGCCTCTAGATGAGGCACCGCTAAACTCACCGAAATGACGAGGTCTCTTGTCAGACCCCTGACCTCCCTAAGCAAGAACCATCTCGACTCATTTGGCGACATTGGCAGCCTCCTAAAAAGAAATCTCACTCCCAGTCTCCTTAGCCATCTGCAATCTGATAGGCTGAGAAAGTCTATCAATAAACCTCCTCCTCTCTCTCTCTCTCGGTGGGAAGCAGAAGAATAGCATGACAGGCCAAATTCACAAAACGGGTCTCATACTGAGTAACAGTCATACTGCCCTGCCGGAGACACTCAAACTGACGATGATGCTCCTCTCTCAATGTGATAGACAGAAACTTCTCTAGAAAGAGCTGAGAGAACTGGTCCCAAGTAAGAGCAGGCGACCCAGCTTGTCTGGTCAACAAATAATATCTCTACCATTTCTTGGCGGAACCAGACATCTGAAATGCAGCAAAGTCGACCCCATTGGTCTCCAATATACCCATGTTCCATAGAACCTCATGATAGCTGTCGAGATACTCCTGGGGATCCTCTGAAATAGCACCACTGAAGTGAACTGGGAAGAGCTTGGTAAACCTGTCCAATCTCCATAAAGCCTCAGAAGACATAGCTGACCCATCTTCGGCATGTGCCACAACAACCGACTAAACTACTCTGACTGGTTGAGTTGCTGGAGCCTGATACTGGGGAGCTATCTACTCTAGAGCGGGAGTAGTGGGAGTTTGGGCTCCTCCTCCAGCCTGAGAGACGACTGGTGCCATGAGAAATGTGCCAGTCTGGGCCACACTCTCCATAAGGCCCACCAAACGGACCAAAGCGTTCTGGAGCACTGGAGTGGCAATGAACCCCTCTGGAACCTGAGTTAGCCCGATAGGAACAGTCTGGGCTGGAACCTCCTCGTCAAGCTCTACCTGAGGCTCCACCACTGGGGCTGCTGCTCGGGCTCTAGGCTGAGCCCTACCCATACCTCGGCCTCTAGCACGACCTCGACCTCTGCCCTGCGTAGGAGCTGCCACTAGGGCCTCTGGCTGCTGCTCAGATAAAGAAGCGGTACGTGTTCTCGCCATCTGCGAGAGAATAAGAGTAGAAGAGTTTAATTAGTACTGAGAAAACAAAATCACACGACAGAGAAGAACATAAGTGAAATTTGCTCCTAAACTTCATAGCCTCTGGAAGATAAGCACAGACGTCTCTGTACCGATCCTCCAAACTCTACTAAGCTCGCTCGTGAATCGTGAGACCTAAGCAACATAGTGCTCTGATACCAACATATCAAGACCCGAAATTCCCACCATCGGACCATGATGACGCCTAATATTTCACTTGCTAGGCAAGCCAACGTTCGAGAATCATTAAACCATTCATTATTCCATTCAGTATATAACAGCAATGAAGCTAAGATGAAATATAGCGAGTGCAGAATAATATTAAAACTGCATTAATTACTACCACCCGGATCTGGAGTCATAATTCACGAGCATTCTAGAATTCACTATAAGTAATAGTCTAAGAGAAATACAACTGTTTGAATGAAAGAAACAGTAAAATAGAAAAGATAGACGTAGACTTCAAGGTCTGTGAATGCCGACAGATCTACATTGAGTCTCCGGATAGCGGGTCCAACAGCTAAAATCTCGTACCAAAATCTGTATAGAAAGTGCAGAGTGCAGTATCAGTACAACCGACCCCATGTATTGGTAAGTGTCGATCCTAACCTCGACGAAGTAGTGACGAGGCTAAGACAAGACACCTACAAATAAATTTGTACAATTTAACAGTGTATACAAATAACAACAATGGAGAGCTAGACAGGAAATATCAGGAGGGGGAACATGCTGAGGGATATACGAGATAAAGAACTACCGCAGAATGATGACTGGAACAACCAATATACTATGAATCAACAGGAACAGTGAATACAGTAAAGGAAAAATGCACGACATCGCCCTTCGTGCTTTTACTCTCAACCTCACCATAAAATCAATAGAAACGACACGACATCACCCTTCGTGCATTAACTCTCATATCATGACACGACATCACCCTTCGTGCATTAACACTCACAATACGATACGGTATCACCCTTCATTCATTAACACTCACAATAAAGCATGACATCACCCTTCGTGCATTAACACTCTCCCTTACCATAATGCAATGAAAAAATAACAATATGGAGATAGAATAACAAGTACAAAGCCTTACTTCAACATTTGGTTCCACAATATCAACCTCAACTTCGGAATCAATACTCAATTATCACCAGAAGATCCGTAAACATAATAAGAGCGATCAATTTAACAACACTAGTCTAAACACATAGCAATTAGGCATGGGAAGGAGAAAATATGAGAAAAATGGGAGAAACATGGAAAACAGGTAAATTGGCGGCGCATAAATACTTGTCACCTCACATATACGCCGCTCACATGAATTTAACATAGCAAATAGTCCGAGGGTTCCTAATTCCCTTAAGTCAAGATTAACCACGATACTTACCTCGTTCCAAAGGCCACTCGATACTCAATCACAGCTTTTCCACTAGAATCCACCTCCAAACCACTTGTATCTATTCAAAAACAACTCGATAATATCAAATATTGCTAAAGGAATTAATTACATTGCATAAATTTAGATTTCCCAAACCTTCCCTTAAAAAGTAAAAAACAAAATCGACCTCGGGCCCGCTTGGTCAAAACCCGAGGTTCGTACCAAAATCCATTTACCCATTCACCCCCGAGTCCGGCTATATAATTGGTTTTGGAATCCGACCTCAATTTGAGGTCTAAATCCCTATTTTTTCCAAATCCCTAGTTTCTACCCAAAACCCCCAATTCTACTATGAAAACTCTTGATTTTAGGTTGAAAATTCATGAAATATAATGGGTAATTGAAAGAAAGTGGTTTAGAATCACTTACCAACACTATGGGGAAGAAAATGTCTCTTGAAAATCGCCTCAAGGCCGTCTAGCTTTTGAAAATTTGAAGGAATGGCTTAAGTCCCATAATGGGACTGTTTAATAGCTGGGCGACAGTATTCATCGCGTTCGCGAGGACACTGTCGTGTTCGTGAAGAGCAGAGCTTATCAAGCTTACGCGATCGTGAGTCCCACTTCACGTTCGCGAAGGCTACTCCCCCTGGCCTTCGCGTTCGTGTTCGCGATGAAGGAAAGACTGACCCTTCCCCCAGGTCCCAAACCCTACGCGTTCGCGTTGAGCTGGTCGCGTTCACGAAAGGTAAAGCCCCCATCGCTCCGCGTTCGCGACCCAGCCTTTGCGTTCGCGAAGAAGAAAAGCCCAGCCATCCCAATTTTTACTTCGCGTTCGTGAGAGTGCCTTCGCGAACGTAAAGAAGGAAATCATAAGGCACCTGAAACTAGGGGTGTTCAAAGCCGAACCGAAATCGAAAAGCGAACCGCAAAAATGGCTTAATGGCTTATTGGTATCGGGTTAACGGTTTAACGGACGGGGAACGAATTAAATTTTTTTTATTAACGACTTATCGGTTTGGTGGCGTATTATTCAATTTTTTTAACGGATAATCCGTTAACCCGTTAAGAATATATATATATATATATATATATATATATATATATATATATATATATTTTTATCCATATTACTACTATATTTATTTTTTATCTTTTTAGTTTGAGTGGGTGAGTGGGACACCTAACTTTCCCTTTAGCTTTATTTCGTGATTTCCCGTTCTCCTACATCCTAATCCCTTTCCCACTTGATTAACATTTAACATTTACAGTAGTCCCCTTTAGAAACCCTAGCAACTAAACCAGCAGCCAGCCCTCTAGCCCCTCTCGCCTCTCCCTCTAGAAAGAAATTCTCAAACAACAACCACGCACAGTCATGCACATGCATAGCCAGCATAGCAAGGAAGAAGGAAAAAGGAAGTCAAAAAATGTATGGCCATGCTTTGCAAGTTAAAGATTCATAATCAATTATAATCATTCTTTTCTTCACTTCAATTGAAAATCAGGTTGATATTCAGTTAAAGAATGTTATAACACAATCCTAGATAATATTTGAGTTGATAAATATTTGGTTGATATTCAGTTAAAGAATGAAGTTTTTCTATATGAGTTGATAAATAGAGATAGCTTTTCCATTACTTATTAGCAGAATCTTTAATTGAATTTCCTCAAACTAACTATTGTTCTGTCTTAATTTGATCTTGTGTCTTTCTGCAGATAGTTCCTTAATTTGTAGCATGGCTAAAAATATACAAAGTCATAAGGTGATGGGTGAATGTGGTCAGTTGTCTTTTATTTTCTTTCAGTATTGTGATTTGTGAGCAATACTTGTTTTTAGGGTCTAAAATATCAACTTTCTTTATTAATTGTAAGCCTGGATTATGCAGATCCAGAGAAGAAGAGTAATTTTGTTGGTAAAATTCTTATGGCTGCTGTGCTAACAGCACTATGCATTCTTATGCTCAAGCAGTCCACATTCTTATGTATGCGACGATAACCATCCACTTGAATATAGTTGATATATATGTATGAGAAATGTTGAATGTATGAGAAATATTGACTGTGCTGAAGTATGTTAAGTTTCAATCAACTGAAACTAAATCGATAACCGCCCGATAATAGCTAAACCGATACCAATCCGCCCGATATCTTATCAGGTGGCTAGCGGATTAATATATTTAAAAGCCGATAACCGATAAGCCAAACTGTTAAGAGTAAATAACCGCCCGATCCTCCCGATAAGCAACCCTACCTGAAACTGCAGAAAACCAGATTTTTCTAAGTTCAAATCATCCCGTAGCCCATCTGAAACTCACCCGAGCCCTCGGGGCTCCAAGCCAAACATGCACACAAGTCCTAAAATATCATACAAACTCGCTCGCACGATCAAATCGCCAAAATAACACCTAGAACTATGAATTGAATACCAAATCAAATAAAATTTTCAAGAAAACTTTTAAACTTCTATTTTCACAACTGGACGTCCGAATCACGTCAAATCAACTCCGTTTCTCACCAAATTTCACAGACAAGTCTTAAATATTATAGTGGACCTATACCGGACTCCGAAATTAAAATACGAACCCGGTATCAACAAGACTAAACATCAGTAAATTCTACAAATCATTAAACTTCCAAACTTTTAATATTTCATCAAAATTCCATATCTTGCGCTAAGGACCTCGGAATTCGTTTTCGGGCATACGCCCAGGTCCCAAATTATGATACGGACCTACCGGGAATGTCAAAACATGAATCCGGGTCCATTTGCTAAAAATGTTGACCAAAGTCAACTTAAATAAGATTTTTGTTTGGCAAAAAATCTCTTTTTATCAACTTTTAACGCATAAGCCTTCCGGAAGAACACTCGGACTATGCACGCAAATCGAGGAAGGCCAAGATGAGGGTTTTGAGACCTTGAAACGCAGAATTAGGTTCTAAAATATAAGATGACCTATCGGGTCATCACACCTACCCCCCACCCTAAATAAAAATATTATTAAGAATACTTTCTTTTCATGATGTAAAAAAGTATTTTTTTTATTTCAACAAAAAAAATACTTTTTTTTATGATGTAGAAAAAATAATTTCTTTTGTTTCAACAAAATAATATTGTAAAAAGTATTTTTTTTTAACAAAATGAGTATTTTCTTTTTGTGATATGAAAAAAGTATTTTCTTTCATTTTAGCAAAATGAATACTTTTTTTCAACTAAAAAAGAGTATTTTTTAGTTATGTAGCACAAATTTCAACGTTATTTTTGAGTGAAAAAATAAAGCAGCACATTAGTCCCTTTTGGGTTTGTCTAAGAAAATATTTTCTACTCTCTAAACAAACACTAAAAAATATTTTCCGAAAAAGTTTTTGTAATGATCCGACTAGTCGTTTTGAGTAGTTGCATGGGTTCGGCAGTTTGAGGTCACGAGTAACTTCTCATAGTGTATTATGACTTGCGTGCATCATTGGCTCAGATTTTTGAGTCGTTCGGAAGTGATTTTCATGAGCGACTCTGTAACGACCCAACTTGTCGTTTTGAACATTTACGCTTCATCTAACTATTTGAAGTCTTGAATAGTTTCATATGATGTATTATGACGTGTGTGAATCATCGATTTGGATTTTCAAGTGTTTTGGAGTTAGTTCAGAAGAATAAATTCCATGTTAGAAGGCTTAAGTTAAAAGAGTTGACCAAATTTGAGTTTTTAGTATTCGACCTCGGGTCGAAATTTTTATGGTTCTGTTAGGACCGGATGGTGATTTTTGACTTGAGCGCATGCCTGGATTTGTATTTGGATAAGTCTAGAAGGTTTCAGCACTAATTGGCGAAAGTTGGAAATATTAAGTGGAAAAGGTGTCTTAATTTGCACAACACCTACCTTTGGATGGGTATTGAAGGAGGTTGTTAGTTGAAGAAATTCTATTGAAGGAGGTTGTAGAGAATTATGTACTCTAGGTGTTTGACAAAATACCTAAATGACAAAAGAATCTGGAAATTTGTTACTAATATTGGTGAAATTGTGTTTCATTGTTGTAAATTGAAATTTATTTAGTGTGGTGGACCATCGTAGTATTATTAAGGGGCCAATTTCAGATTTGAGCCGTCCGGAGGTGGCTTCACTCGCGAAGATCATTTAAAGCATAGACTTAGTTTCGTCGAGGTAAGTATCTTTGTCACGGCCCAATTTCCTCCGTTGGATATCGTGATGGTACTTAGTCTTAAGGACTAGGTAAGCCTAACAATTACTGAGTAACAACCATAATAAATAACATCTAACAACTTGAAATGGAATTCTTTATAAAAATTTACAATTCTCAAAACCGGTAGTACAAGTCATAAGCTCTACAGAGTTTTCTACAAATTTCTAAATACAACTGTTTGGAAATAGGTAAAACAGTCTGAATACAAAATAGGAGGGTGACTCCGAAGCCTGCGAATGCAGCAACAGGTTTACCTTGAGTCTCCACAGCAATAGTCCGCACAGCTAGCTAATGATCAACTGACTTCGAAGTACTTGGATCTGCACAAAAATGTACAGAAGTGTAGTATGAGTAAATCACGGCGGTACCCAGCAAGTATCAAGACTAACCTTAGTGGAGTAGTGACGAGATATAGTCAAGACACCTATTGGACTAAATAACCTGAACAAGTATAAGTATAAAAATAACAGAGTATGATATCTACAAAAAAGACTACGTGAAGTGGCAATTAATACGATAATTGCAATAAGGAAGGAAAACAACAACTATCAGCGGAACACCATAATAATGACATAGAAGAAAGAACGGAAACACAGCCTAAGTCCGATAATCACAGATAAAGAAAGGAAAAGTAACAACTCAACAATATGACAACTTTCACACCGGGTTTTAGTCAATAAACTCCACGAGGTACCGAACCTCGGACAAATGATAACTCATGGATCTCAATACCTGAACCCTAATACTTGGCATCCTGTCAACTCTTTATACCTCATAACCGCACTGACGACTCGCATACCAAATAGAACTACTCTCACATAGAAGGAAAGTAAGCAAGGGTGTGCATTTATACTCAACAATATCAAAAAAACCTCTTATCTGATAAGAGTGCTTAACTACGTGTATGATTGTGCAAGTGTTCTAACATAATTCATACTAGCTAGTGAGCATAAGGAAAAGAACGTTCAACACGTAGAATGTTTTCTCACAACTTTCACAAGATAAATCTCACACAGGTAAGTGTACCACTACACAAATATCAACAACAAGAATGCCCCCAGGCCATCACAAATTATCACAAATCAATCCCTGATATGTCCCACCTTGTCTCGCCACGTGTGCAATAGTAAAGTAAATGTCCGCCTTGTCTCGCAACACGAGCATAATAATGTTCCTACCTTGTCTCGCCACATGTGCAACCCACATACATATATCCCGCCTTGTCACGCCGCATGTGCAAATATCAATAATAACAATAGCAGGGCAGAAACCTCGTGCAACCCCATAACAAAGAGATGTCAACAAAGGGGACTCTCGAGATATCGTCTCGTAGTCTCAAAAGTAAATATATAAAACAGGGGGATCTCCCAAGGTACCGCCTCGTAGTCCCAAAGTAAATATGCAAGAACAACAAGTACAACTGCAACAATAATACTAACACAAGGGTACGACAAATAAATCAACTCAAGAACCTTCGATCGCAAGAAACGGTAAAACTAGTTTACAAGGAATAGCAATAACAAAGAATACTAGGCATAATAAGAACAACCCAATAGGGAAGAAAATAGGGGTGGGCATAAAATTCGAAAAACCGAATTCCGAACCGGACCGAATTAATTCGGTATTTCGGTTTCAGTTTTTTCGGTATTTCGGTATAATTCGGTATTTCGGTATAACGGTTCGGTCCTCGGTATTAGGATCTTGAAATTTCGGTATACCGAAATACCGAATTTTAAAGAATTTTATGTTGGACCTATACTGCCCAGCCCAGCCCAATATGTTGTATCTCTAATTCTCTACACTGCCCTAATGCCCAGCCCAATCCAATAAGGCCCAACTCTTACCCTCTTTAGTCTTTTCCTAGTTTCACTTCACTACAGGAAATTAGAAAGGGAGAAACAGAAACCTAGCCAAAGAGGCAAAGAGCTGTGACTGTGAGAGAGAACTCAAAAAAGTGAGAACCTCGGCGCGATAGAGATGAGTCAGACGACGTCACGGCGACTTCACGACCTCGGCGCCGACGACTCTCAAGTGTGACTGCTGGTTTCCTTATTTTTTACCTTCATTTTTCAATCTTCAACTCTTCAAAAGGTTCATAACTTTTCATTCTTCAATCTTCAGTTTTTTATAATAATTTATGGTATATTAATTGGTAGTTCTTGGAATAAGGAAAACTCTTTGTTTTGCCATTTGTTTTTTTTTAATGGCTAATCTCTTCATAAACAAGTTCTGGAAATTTCCACTTTGAACCTAAAGATTCTAGTGACATGTAAACTTGTAAAGAGTGGGATTAGTTTTTTATTAGAGTTATTAAACTACAAGATTTGACTGAGTGAAAACTAGGGGTGGCCAAGCAAAAAAAATTTATGTGATTATCTTTCACTAGGTGGCGTACAAAGAGGCATTTTCTTGTTAGGTGGCGTACTTTATTTTGATTATCTTCATTTGATATAATAATGAAATCAGCTAACAAATTCTATATCTGTAAAAGAAAAAAGGAAACTGAACGTCTACATTAATTGTCTTATAGAAGGTTACTAACTTTGACATGAAGACTCACTTCCAGATTCCACTCTTTGCATAATATTATTTTTTCTTGCTCTCAATTACTAGTATTTCTAGTGAAAGATAATCACATAAATATATCTCTAATGAGATTACAAAATTATGTCAGGGAAACAGTAGCCCAGAAATTCGTAAATATCCTTGTCAAATACTTGTCAACCTCCATTTTAGACTTTGATTATCTAAACTCAACTCTAGTCTCAATTTGTGTTTATATTTATTTTAATTTTGTATAGATGGCGGATGAAAGTAGAGTAAGTGATACCGGTTCAACTGAAAGTTTACCTATTACTGAAGATAGCAACACCAACACAATTGATACTCAAGATTCTAAGAAAAGAAAAGCCATGTAACCTCGATCCGAAGTTTGGCAACATTTTGATAAATTTGAGGTAAATGGGGTCGGTAAAGCAAAGTGTAGATATTGTAAGCAAGCTTATGCTACTAATACATCTAGGAATGGAACAACAGGATTGAAAAATTATTTGGCTAGATGCAAAGAATACCCACCTTACATTGATAAAGATAATAGTCAAACAAAGATAAATTTTCAATCTTGCCAAAATGATGGAGGATCGCTTTGGAAATTTGATCAAGAAGTGGTTAGGAGGGCCTTAATTGAGATGATAGTTATTGATGAACTACCATTTAGCTTTGTAGAAAAGGAAGACTTTATGAAATTTATGAGAATAACTCAATCATTATTTCGTCTTCCTTCTCGTAGAACAATAACAAGGGATTGTTATGAAGTTTACGGTGAATTGAAGCAAAATCTAAGAAGGTCTTTTAGAGAAGCACAACCAAAAATTTGCCTCACAACAGACACATGGACTTTATTGCAAAGAATAAATTATATGTGTTTGACAGCCCACTTCATTGATAGGGATTGGAAGTTGCATAAAAGAATACTAAATTTTTGCCCTATCACTATTCATAAGGGTGAAGAGATGGCTAAAGCTATTTATAATTGTTTGCTTGAATGGAAATTAGACAAGGTGTTCACTATTACCGTGGACAATGCTTCTTCAAATGATATCACAGTCAAAGAATTGTCTAAAAAATTAGATATGTGAAAAACTAATATGATGAGTGGTAAACATCTTCATGTGAGATGCATGGCTCATATACTAAATCTAATTGTGCAAGATGGTTTGAAAGAAATTGATGCTTCTGTCACACGTCTTAGAAATATTGTGAGGTATGTGAGATTTTCGCCTGCAAGGACCTTAAAGTTTAAACAGTGTTGTGCACATGTAAAGGTAGAATGTACCAAAACATTATGTTTGGATGTTCCTACTAGGTGGAATTCCACCTATTTTATATTGGATACGGCACGAAACTTTGAAAAGGCCTTTGACAAGTTTCATCTTTTTGATGATGGATTTTCTGCTTATCTATGTTCTCATCTTTGTGAAGATGGTAGTAGTGCAGGTCCTCTTGAATCTGATGATTGGGTGAATGTGAGGAATGTGATAGCGTTTCTTGCAAGATTTCACGAGCTCATCAAAAAAGTTTCAGGTTCACGTTATGTCACTTGTAATTCTCATTTTGAGGATGTATCTGAACTTTATTGTCATTTGAAAATGTGTTTAATTAGTAAGGATGAGCATTTGAGAAAAATGGCTGAGCGGATGCAAGAAAAGTTCAAGAAGTATTGGGGTGAGCCTGAAAAGATGAATAAATGATTTTTATTGCTTCCGTCTTGGATCCACGTAACAAATTTGAATATGTTAGTCTTGCACTTGAAGAACTTTTTGGGGAGGAAAAAGGGAAGAAAATAAATGCTGAGGTGTATGCTTATATGAATTCTTTGTTTGAAGAGTATCTAAAAAAGTATTCAACTGGATCTTGTCCTCAATCTCCATCTAGTTCTACTTCATCTAATAACACATCTAATACATCTAGTGGGAGTATTTTAACTGCATCATTAATAAGGATGAAGCTTCACTTGAAGAAACAAAAGGAAGACAATGGAAGTGGGAGTGCTAAATCGGAGTTGGATAAATACATTAGTGAAGAACAAGAGCCTTTTAGTGAAGAATTTGATATTTTAAGTTGGTGGAAAACACATGCTCCTAGATTTTCTATTCTTTCAGAGTTGGCTCGTGATGTGTTGGCCATTCCAATTTTTAGTGTGGCGTCGGAATGTGCGTTTAGCACCGGTGGCCGTATTCTTGATTCATTTAGGAGTTCATTGACTCATAAATGTGTGCAAGCTCTTGTTTGTGTTCAAGATTGGCTTAGAGAAGAGAAGAATCCTATTAGTGTTGAAGAAGACTGGGAGTATCTTGAGGAACTCGAGTTTGGTAAGCTTTAATATTTTATGTGTATTTTAGTTCAAAATAATATATCATACTTGTTTATTTATATGACATATTTGGTCAAATTATCTTTAGATATGAAAAATAATGGAAGCACTACTAGCATTGTTTGATGTATAGTTGCAACTTGCAACTTGAGTGGTAAGTTTAATACTCTATTCATTTGGTGATATACTTTTGTAGTTTTGTTTTATTATCATCAAAAAAATAATATTCTAACTTATGATTTATCTTTTATTTTTTAGGTTCAAGTGCAATCATGATCGGTGCTCCTAATGTTATCCAAAGAGGGATGGCACATATTGTTTAAGGAAGCATATTAGGCATTGTCTTGAGCGTCTTCCTGAAATCCGTATTTAAGAATTAAGACTAAGTTGATTTGAAACTATTAGTGTAAACTTGAATAGAGGGATGCCCTCTATGTTTTTGTTGCACCGTGTTTAATTCTGCTGGTTGCTGCTACTCGTTAGTAGTTGGTACTATCTTAGCTTGCTGTGATATTTATTTACTTCTTTTCCCTTTCAAGTACTTGTTAGGAATGTGATAATCAGGTGTGTACTTGCTGTGAATGTGATAATCATGTGCTCTTACACGCCTTTTGTTATTTAGTTTTTCTGGCTTGCTTATTTTATTATTTAGTGTTGCTGCCTTGCTGCCTTTTATTAGGCAGAATGGCAGATTATTTAGTGTTGTGGTGCTGCCTTACTTACACACCTTTTGTTAGGCAGAAATTAGAATGGCGGATTTGATTATTTAGTGTTGTTGCCTTTTGCTTAATGCTTAGGCTCTTAGCACTTGGTAGTACGACACATGAATATGTATTAAACTGAAACCGTACCGAAACAAAATAAAAAATACTGAACCGTACCGAAATACTTTGGTACGGTATTTGGTATACACAATTGATAAACCGAATACCGAAATACCGAACCAAAACTCTTAAATACCGAACCAAAATACCGAATGCCCACCCCTAGAAGAAAATAATATGTAAACAATGATCCCACAATATACGGTTCAACAACAAGAAAACTAACACGAGTGAAATAATTCCAAATAGGACAAATCAACTAAGGCATAGGATATCTAAGCTTCTTATAAGTTTGGAAAATTACGAAAGAGATGCAACAAATCCAAATAAAGGTAGGCGACGGAAAGATAACCATAACCTCAATTAAGGGTGAACATTTACAAAAGGGATAACTACAACTTCAAATAAAGATAAGCAGTTAGGGAAAAAACAACATAGCGATAGGAGAGATAATAAATTTCAGTTAGGGCACATATGACTCAAATAAGCAACAAGGGAGGATCACGAAGCATTTAATTCTAATTAAAACAGGTAATTTAGAAACGTAATCATAACGAGAAGACCTGCATATTCAGTGAATACAAGGACCTAAGAACCCTAAAAGGTCAACTTTCCAAAAATAAGTCCGAGCACGTACTCGTCACCTCACATACACAGACTACAATTAGCATAGAAGACTATAATCCTAAGGGATAGTTCCCCCACACGAAGTTAGGCAAGATACTTACCTCAAAGAAGACAAACCGATACTCTAAAATGAACTTTTCGGGTGAAATAACCTCCGGGCGGCTCAAATCTAATCGAAATAACTTCGAAACACAAATAAAACTCATAAGAAACTATTCCGGATCATAAAGCTTCAATCTTTATCAAAATTTAAAAATCGACCCCCGGGCCCGCACCTCAGAACCTGACAAATTTTACCAAATCCGAACACCCATTCCGATACTAGTTCAACCATACTAAAATTATCAAATTCCGATACCAATTCGTCCCTCAAATCATGATTTTTCATTTTGAAAATTTTCTTCAAAAATCCCCATTTTTCTCAACTCAAAACACAAATTAAATAATAAAAATAAAGATAAAATCATGGAATATAATAAATTCTAGGTGAAGAATACATACCCAATCGATTTGCTTGAAAACCCACAAAGAATCGCTCAAAACCGAGCTCTAGAACTCCAAAAATATTTAAAATGGCTAACCCTCGGAATAGAGAAATTTATATTCTGCCCAGGTATTTGTACATCACGATCGCGGAAGAAATAATGCGATCGCAAAGAAGAAAAATGAGGCTGCCAAGAAGTGCTTCGCGAACGCGAAGACAAGCACGCGAACGCGGAGAAGAAATAATTACTGCCCGAATTAGTGCTATGCGATCGCGAACAAACATATGCGATCGCGAATAAGGAAATTGATGGCCCAGGAACTGAGCTACGCGAACACAAAGAGACGGGTACAAACGCGAAGAAGGGAAAAGCAGACCTTCGCGATCGCGAATGGAATTACGCGAACGCGAAGAATAATAATTCATTCTCCACAAATTGCACTACGCGAACGCGGAAGAAGTGACGCGAACGCGATTAAGGAAACTAGATGGTAGAAACCAGCAGTCCAAAAATAGAAGAAATGTCCCATAGCCCATCCGAAACACACCTGAGGCTCCCGGGACACCGTCTAAATATACCAACAAGTTCCCTAACCTAACACGGACTCGCTCGAGGTCTCAAATTATATCAAACAACGTTGAAACTACGAATCGCACCACGAATCGAACTTATGAACTTTCAAACTTCCAACTTTGAAAGCTTGTGCCGAAATCAATCAAACCAACTCGGAATGACGTCAAATTTTGCAAGCAAGTCCCAAATAACATAACGGAGCTGTTCCAACTCTCGGAATCGCATTCCGACCCCGATATCAAAAAGTTCACTTTCGGTCAAAATCTCTAAAAATTCGACTTTCGCCAATTCAAGGCTAAATGAGTTACAAACCTCCAAGACATAATCCGGACATGCCCCTAAGTCCAAAATCACCCAACGGAGCTAACGGAACCGACGAAAATCTATTCTGGAGTCGTCTTCACACAGCTCCAACTACGGTCAAAATTCTAAGACTTAAGCTTCCGTTTTAGGGACTAAGTGTCCCAAATCATTTCAAATCACCCCGGTAATTGAATTCAACAACGCACACAAGTCAATACACATAATTCGAAGCTGCTCATGGCCTTATTCCGCCTAACGGGACTTAAATTTTCAAAACGACTGACCGGGTCGTTACATCCTTCCCGTATTAAACAAACGTTCGTCCTCGAACGTGCTAAGAATCGCCTCGAAGTCTTCAAATCACTGAAAGCACATATCCAAGATACATCCGCGGGTGACCCCACGTCACCCCAACCCACATAAGCCTGACGACACCATCTCAAATGTAATTCACCCTTTCTATTAGTACCGATGAGCCTTAGAGTCAAAACTCTCACCTTCCGTTCATCTCCAAAGGACCCGATTCTAAATCCATGCCCGGTATCAGTCTCAACCAGCTGCAACAACTCATGCCTATACCCACAAGGTATGACCATTCAACATGACATGCCACACATAGGCCCATAATAACGTTGTTGATCACAATAACTGCCCGTAATTAAAACCAGCACCGGCAATTAGCCTCATAACCGTTAAAACCCTGTTTCAAACCTCCACTACACTAATAACGATGCAAGAAACATAAAGACCTCTTAACTATACACCCGAATAAACAAGTCACAACTGACACCACCGGGCACACACCCCGTAAGCTAAAACTCAAGAAGCACAGAACGAAAAAATGACTGAATATGTAAAGATAAAAATATAAGAGAAATATCAAACAAGCCCGACCGGCACAACTCTCTATTAGTACCATACTACGAATCAATTTAAAAGGAAAAATTAAAGTATATGAACAAATCACAAGGAATCGTGAGGGTCTCACCCTCATTTTTGAATCACAATCTGAATTCACATCATCCAAATTGAAATCTTCCACTAACTCAATTCTGCCAATAAATCACAACCCTTACTAAATTCTCACCCCAGTAGAGTATCAAATCACAAATCGTAACCAAATTACTCAGGAATCACATCAAACCTGCCATAATAGACAACATGAATTCACTTCTACTCTCGCAAATTTCAATAATGAATTAAAACAATGATAGACACGGCTACCACTCATAGAATCTCCCAACATGGGAAAACACATATACAAAATACTAAGTCATGAACTCACCCATAGGTGGGACAACAAATAGGGAAATTCGCCCCGATAAGTAGAACCGAATCAAAATACGAATGGTGCCCCTCTGTAACAAATCAAAAGCATACCTGTATGACATCATCTAGCGCAATGGCCTCAAGCCTACTATATGAAACACATCAATGGGATGGGCCTTCCGCTCTTGGGCACCCTCTCCTCGCCTGAATACTCCTCTATGACACACATGTCCGGAGTCTAGGACAACCTCTCACCCTATGGCTGGTATCTTTACACTCAAAGCAACCTCTCTACTAACGTGGCTGTGGGAACTGTGCGGTACGAGTACTCTGAGACCTATGAGCACCTGAAACACTGTGCGAAGCCTGAAGTACAAACTGAACTGGCTGACCCACAAAACCTCTACCATGTCATACCATGCCTCCAAGATAAGGACCAGTAGATCTCTTTTGTCTACGAGGCCTCCTCGCCTCCCTGTCCTCTCTCTCCTGACCTCGCCTGTCTCCTCTTTCCTGATCCCACATGCCCTCTACTCGGCGAACGATCCCTACTACCTGCTGAAACGAAACATCTGACCCTAACTCCGAGCCATGCTGAACCGAATATCATGCCTGAGCCCCTCAATGAATCTACGGACATGCTCTCTAACTGTAGCGACCAAAGCAGGTGCATGTCTGGCCAAATCACTGAATCTAACGGCATACTCTGACACTGACATAGTGCCCTAGCACAGCTGCTCAAACTCCGCGCGCCATGCATCTCGAAGGGACTGAGGTACAAACTCTCTCAGGAACATCTCTGAAAACTGAACCCATGTAAGTGAAGCTGACTCGGCCAGACTACCAAACTCATATGCCCGCCACCACTGATAAGCCGCTCCCTTAAGCTGGAACGTAGTAAAAGCAATCCCACTCGTCTCAACAATACCCATATTGCAGAGAATGCGATGGCACTCTTCTAGAAAACCATGTGCGCCCTCTAAAGCCAAACCACTGAAAGTAGGAGGGTCATATTTCTTGAACCTTGCAAGTCTAAGATGCTCTTCCTCGGATGTTGCTACCATGACCACGGGCTGAACTGGAACCACAGGCTGTGTCTCCATGACACTTGGAACCTGACCATCATAGACTCGCTGATCTAGAGTGTGGGCGGTGGGAGTCTGAGCTCCTCCCCCGGTCTGTGAAATAGCTGGTGCAACCGGAATCAACCCCGCCTGAGTCAATGTACCAAACATGCTCAGGAACTGTGTTAAGGTCTCCTGAAGTCCAGGGGTAACAGCAGGCGCCTCCGGTACCTGCCCCCTAACTGGAACTACTGGCGGCTCCTCAACTGCTGTTCTGGTAGGTGCCCTAGCTGCGACACGTGTTCTTCGTCGGCCTCTGCCTCTGCCCCTAGCAACAACTGCTCCGGGGGTGACGTCATCAGGAACTGCAGCTCGTGTTCTCATCATCTGTGAGAGAATGGAATGATAAAAGTTCAAACTTCAAGATCAATAAACTCGCACGATAGGAATGAAGGAAGCGAAACTATCTTAATAGTTCTGTAGCCTCTCAAAGATAATTACAAACGTCTCCGTACCGATCCTCAAGACTCTACTAAACTCTCTTATGACTCGTAGCACCTATGAACCTAGAGCTCTGATACCCACTTGTCACGACCCAATTTCCCCTCCGTTGGGTATCGTGATGGCACCTGGTCTTAGGGACTAGGTAAGCCTAACATTTACTAAGTAACAACCATAATAAATAACATCTAACAACTTGAAATGGAATTCTTTATAAAAATTTACAATTCCCAAAACCGGTAGTACAAGTCATAAGCTCTACAAAGTTTGCTACAAATTTCTAAATACAATTATTTAGAAATAGGTAAAACACTGTGAATACAAAATAGGAGGGTGACGCCTACCAAATTTCCTCCGTTGGATATCGTGATGGTACTTAATCTTAAGGACTAGGTAAGCCTAACAATTACCGAGTAACAACCATAATAAATAACATCTAACAACTTGAAATGGAATTCTTTATAAAAATTTACAATTCTCAAAATCGGTAGTACAAGTCATAAGCTCTACAGAGTTTGCTACAAATTTCTAAATACAACTGTTTGGAAATAGGTAAAACAATGTGAATACAAAATAGGAGGGTGACTCCGAAGCCTGCAAATACAGCAACAGGTTTACCTTGAGTCTCCACAGCAATAGTCCGCACAGCTAGCTAATGATCAACTGACTTCGAAGTACCTGGATCTGCACAAAAATGTGCAGAAGTGTAGTATGAGTACACCACGGCGGTACCCAGCAAGTATCAAGACTAACCTTAGTGGAGTAGTAACGAGGTATAGTCAAGACACCTATTTGACTAAATAACCTGAACAAGTATAAGTATAAAAACAACAGAGTATGATATCTACAAAAAAGACTAAGTGAAGTGGCAGTTAATACGATAATTGCAATAAGGAAGGAAAACAACAACTATCAGCGGAACACCATAATAATGACATAGAAGAAAGAACGGAAACACAGCCTAAGTCCGATAATCACAGATAAAGAAAGGAAAAGTAACAACTCAACAATATGACAACTTTCACACCGGGTTTTAGTCAATAAACTCCACGAAATACCGAACCTCGGACAAATGATAACTCACGGATCTCAACACCTGAACCCTAACACTTGGCATCCTGTCAACTCTTTATACCTCATAATCGCACTGACGACTCGCGTACCAAATAGAACTATTCTCACATAGAAGGAAAGTAAGCAAGGGTGTGCATTTATACTCAACAATATCAAGAAAACCTCTTATCTGATAAGAGTGCTTAATTACGTGTATGCTTGTGCAAGTGTTCTAACATAATTCATACCAGCTAGTGAGCATAAGCAAAAGAACGGACATCACGTATAATGTTTTCTCACAACTTTCACAAGATAAAGCTCACACAGGTAAGTGTACCACTACACAAATATCAACAACAAGAATGCCCCCAGGCCATCACAAATCAATCCATGTCATATCTCACCTTGTCTCGCCACGTGTGCAATAGTAAAGTAAATGTCCACCTTGTCTCGCCACATGCGCAACCCCCACACACACACACACATATATATATATATATATATATATATATATATATATATATATATATATATATATATATATATATATATCCCGCCTTGTCACGCCGCATGTGCAAATATCAATAATAATAATAGCATGGCAGAAACCTCGTGCAACCCCATAACAAAGAGATATCAACAAAGGGCACTCTCGAGATATCGTCTCGTAGTCCCAAAAGTAAATATGCAAGACAGGGGGATCTCCCGAGGTACCGCCTCGTAGTCCTAAAGTAAATATGCAAGAACAACAAGTACAACCGCAACAATAACTCTAATACAAGGGTACGACAAATAAATCAACTCAAGAACCTTCGATCGCAAGAATTGCAAGGAATAGCCATAACAAAGAATACTAGGCGTAATAAGAACATCTCAACAGGGAAGAAAATAATATGTAACAATGATCCTACAATATACGGTTCAACAACAAGAAAACTAACATGAGTCAAATAATTCCAAATAGGGAAAATTAACTAAGGCATATGATATCTAAGCTTCTTTTAAGTTTGGAAAATTACGAAAGAGATGCAACAAATCCAAATAAAGGTAGGCGACAGAAAGATAACCATAACCTCAATTAAGGGCAAACATTTACAAAAGGGATAACTATAACTTCAAATAAAGATAAGCAGTTAGGGAAAAGACAACATGGCGATAGGAGAGATAACAAATTTCAGTTAGGGCACATATGACTCAAATAAGCAACAAGGGCGGATCATGAAGCAATTAATTCTAATAAAAGCAGGTAGAAGTGAAACTAGTAACTAAGAAACGTAATCATAACGAGAACAACTGCATATTTAGTGAATACAAGGACCTAAGAACCCTAAAAGGCCAACTTTTCACAAATAAGTCCGAGTACGTACTCGTCACCTCGCGTACACGAACTACAATTAGCATAGAAAACTCAAATCCTAAGGGGTAGTCCCCCCACCCGAAATTAGGCAAGATACTTACCTCAAAGAAGACAAACCGATACTCTAAAATGAACTTCTCGGGTGAAATGACCTCCGGGCGGCTCAAATCTAATCGAAATAACTTCGAAGCACAAATAAAACTCATAAGAAACTATTCTGGATCATAAAGCTTCAATCTTTATCAAAATCTAAAAATCGATCCAAAAGTCGACCCCCGGGCCTGCACCTTGGAACCCGATAAATTTCACTAAACCCGAACACCCATTCCGATATGAGTTCAATCATACTAAAATTATCAAATTCCGATACCAATTCATCCCTCAAATCATGATTTTTTATTCTGAAAATTTTCTTCAAAAATCCCCATTTTCCTCAACTCAAAACACTAATTAAATGATAAAAATAAAGATAAAATATAATAAATTCTAGGTAAAGAACACTTACCCAATCGATTTGCTAGAAAACCCCACAAAGAATCGCTCAAAATCGAGCTCTAGAACTCCAAAAATGTTAAAAATGGCCAACCCTCAGAATAGAGAACTTTATATTTGTCACGACCCAACTGGAGGGTCATGACTAGCACCCGGACCATACTTGCCGAGCACCAACGTACATTTTATCTAACCTTCCTTATTATCTTTAAGGGTCGACAAGATCAATATAAATAGTAGACATGGATCATGAACATCCAACAATGAAAGATAATGTCATGAACATACATAACATGGGACGACAAGACTGTCAAGAAACTATATATAAGGTACGAGCTATCATGATGCCATGAAAGACTATACAACAAAAATCAGCCGAAAAGGCATTCTAAACCATACATAAGTCGACACCTATCTATGAGCCTCTAAAAGAACATAAGTGCTACAACATTGCCGGAACAGGGCCCCGACATACCCATAATGTCTATAACAAAAATGCATACCAAGACCACGGCAAGTCCGGAGAAGGGATCTCGCCAATAACCGCTGAACTGGACAGCCTACTGTGGTGGGGAGCTACGTCTACCTGTCTATCAGGACCTGCAGCACGACATGCAACGTCCACAAATAAAAAGGATGTCAGTACGAATAAAGTACTGAGTATGTGAGGCAAGAAAGCATAAGTAAGAACAATAATGTAAACAGGGATAGAGAATATACAACCTGTGACATCTGGGTACTTCTGAGGGCTACTGACATAAAATACATGATATATACATATATATACATAAACTTTTAAAACATACGCCTCTGTGGGCATCACCATCATCATATCGTACCCGGCCATAATAGGCTCGGTAAAAACGTACCCGGCCATCATAGGGCTCGGTAGAATCGTACCCGGCCACGTGGAGCTCGGTAAAACCCAACTGATCAGTGGTTGCACAATAGGTGCCATACCCGGCCAACTATAGCGTGGCTCGGTAGAGTAAAATAGATACATATATATGATGCATGCTGGACTCATTGGAATCACATTTTGAACCTTTCGAAGTGACGTAAGGTCGGTATCCTTCGTACACGTTATTAGGATTAACTCTTCATCAAGAAACTTATAAGAATCAGGAACTACCAACAACATTGATAATATAAGAATAAGAGAAGTAACATCAATACCAATCGTTTCATAAGAAGGGCAGCAATGTAAGTACTGCTAGCTTCTAAGAGTAGAGTATCTTTGGGAGCTCGTTCATTATATTATGTACAATCGGAGTCGTGCAAAAGAATGAAGGGGATAGCCTCACATACCTTGTATATACTTCCCAACCTCAAGCTATGCAAATGTCACGACTCCTTAGTCTACAATAAGACAAATGACACTATCATTATCGTTTAAGCGTCGTAACTATTATGTATCGACCACAACCTATTTTACGATGAAACGGACAGCACCTCCCCTATTTATATGACTTCCCACAAGTCAATACAATCACCAAACAGCCCAAACAACATCATTAATAATCATATTGAGCCTCCAAAACAGTCCACCAACCAGCAACATTACTACCAAGCCTTTCGATATATATTTCACAAGTTCTAGCTTCAACGACTTAGCTGCAACTTGGATAATCTTAAATATATATAGAGTAAGAGGTTCCTTACCTTTAAACAGAAAGAACAACTCCAATTTGACCTTAATTTTCCATGAAATATCCCTTCAATTCTGCCACAAGAACAAGGAAGCGAAACTAGCAATTAATTCGTGTTTTTCGGCACTAGAATTACTTTAGAAGACTTGAAATCACCTAAGGTTGATATTAAAAACTTGAAGGTGTATTTACAGGACATAAAACACTTAAAACAACCTCCCACACGAGCTGGAACAACACAAAAATCAGCAACAACAAGAAGAACAAGAAACTTACTAGCGCCACGGGATTCCCGACATTTGATTTGTGTTGTTTGCCCTTTGTTTGGGTCTTGGATCATGAGAGAACCTTGAGAGACTGTTTTTAGGGTTATAAGGTCTGAATATACTGAAAAATAATGACTTAAAATGGGGTTGAGGTATCTTATATATGTCCATATGTCTTAAACTGCCTTTGTGGGCCCCATAGAGAGCAGCTTGGCGCACTCTCGCGAAAACGCTAATATCTCTCTATTCCGAGATCGTATCGAGGAACGGTATAATGAGTTGGAAACTAGACTCATAGATCTTCAATTTGATAGGTAGATCACCCCATATTTCCAAGCACATTGGGAGAAAAATGCAGTAACAGTTGACCTAAAGTTTAAGTAAAATTATAAACCTAAGTTGCGACAACTTTTATCGACTTTAATTTCATAACTCGCTTGACTTCAAGACTTATGATGCGGATATTATATGATTCAAATACATTAAAACAAGACCTCTTGGGACAGTTAATCACCTCTAGTGTTATCCGAAAATACGGGTTACAACATCCTTAATTCGTTTAACTTCTAATATTTGTTAACCACTCTTATACACCCTTGTATCGTTTAAGACCAATAGGATTAACTTCTTATCATCTCAAAGATAATCTCTTCTTGGATTTATGTCGACTAACTTACGGCGTGATCTATGGTATGCGAATTTGGGTTGTAACAATATTCTGCCTAGGTATTTGTACATCGCTATCGCAGAAGAAATAATGCGATCGCGAAGAAGAAAAGTGAGGCTGCCAAGAAGTGCTTCGCGGACACGAAGACAAGCTCACGAACGCAAAGACAAGCACACGAACGCGGAGAAGAAATAATTACTGCCTGAATTAGTGCTACGCGATCGCGAATAAGGAAATTGATGGCCCAGGAACTGAGCTACGCGAACGCAAAGAGACGAGTGCGAACGCAAAGAAGGGAAAAGCAGACCTTTGCGATCGCGAATGGAATCATGCGAACGCGAAGAACAATAATTCATTCTCCACAAATTGCACTACGTAAACACGGAAGAATTGACGCGAACACGATTAAGGAAACCAGATGGCAGAATCCAGCAGTCCAAAAATAGAAGAAATGGCCCGTAGCCCATCCGAAACACTTAAGGCCCCCGGGACCCCGTCTAAACATACCAACAAGTTCCATAACCTATCACGAACTCGCTCGAGGTCTCAAATCACATCAAACTATGTCGAAACTATGAATCGCACCACAAATCGAACTTATGAACTTCCAAACTTCCAACTTCGAAAACGCGTTCCGAAACCAATCAAACCAACCCAGAATGACGTCAAATTTTACAGGAAAGTCCAAAATAACTTAACGGAGCTGTTCCAACTCTCGAAATCGCATTCCGACCCCGATATAAAAAAGTCCACTTCTGGTCAAAATCTCCAAAAATTCGACTTTCGCCATTTCAAGCCTAAATGAGCTACAGACGTCCAAAACACAATTCGGACACGCCCCTAAGTCCAAAATCACCCAACGGAGCTAAGGAATAGAAGAAACTCCATTCCGAAGTCGTCTTTACACAGTTCTGGCTACGGTCAAAATCCTAAGACTTAAGCTTCCGTTTTAGGGACTAAGTATCCCAAATCACTCTTAATCACCCGGTAATTGGATTCAACCATGCACGCAAGTCAATACACATAATACGTAGCTGCTCAAGGCCTTATACCGCCGAACGAGACTTAAATTCTCAAAATGACCGACCGAGTCGTTACAATCTTGCCTAACCTTGAGTGGGGGAATTCCCCTTAGGCATTGAGTTTTATGTGCAAATTGTGTAATTGAAAACCATGTACGCGAGGTGACGAGTACGTACTTGGTTTATATGTGCAAATTACATTGGTTAAAATTCTTAGACGCCCTTATGTATTAAATTGGAAATTATTGGCACTTATTAAATCCTCTATTTGTCATGCCTAGATCCTTGTCCGTTGATTTTATAAGTATGGATGAAAGAAGTAATCTTCAACTGAGATGGTGTTGTCGGGTATATGTTAAATTTGCGGTGACGTAGAATTACCCGCAAGTTATGTGTGTAAGAATGCACTCAGTAATTTAATGTCCTCAGAAAGATTCTTGGCACATTCGTGGACGAACGTATATTTAAGTGGGGGAGAATGTAACGACCCGACCTGTCGTTTTGAACATTTACGCTCCATCCAACTATTTAAAGTCTTGAATAGCTTCATATAATATTTTATGACGTGTGTGAATCGTCGGTTTTGATTTTCAAGTATTTCGGGATTAGTTCGGAAGAATAAATTCTATGTTGGAAGCCTTAAGTTGAAAGAGTTGACCAAATTTGACTTTTTAGTATTCGACCTCGGGTCGGAATTTTTATGGTTATGTTAGGACCGTGTGGTAATTTTGGACTTGGGCGCATACCCGGATTTGCATTTGGATAGGTCTAGAAGGTTTCAACACTCGAAAGTTGAAAATATTAAGCGAAAAAGATGTCTTAATTTGCACAATACCTACTTTTGGATGGGTATAATTATTATAATGTGAAGATACTTTCCATGAATTTTGCACCTAGAGTGTAGCCCTTTGAGTCTAGTTTCTAACGCATCAAGCCGTTCGTCATTTGGACATTCCTACTAAAAGTTATGATCAAATTACCAAAGTTAGATCACCGGTTATTTTGGCGGACAGCAAAGTGAGGGTCACTTCGCCAGGCCGGGTGCGGGTCAGCTCCAGCTCTTTGTAAGCCAATTCGGGGCTCATTTTTCCCATTTCATTTGGACGAATTTTGGAGCTCTTCTCCACTCTCTCAAGACCACCAACTCCCCTATTCTTCAAGGTAAGCAATCCCCATTATCTTGGTGTGAAATTATATCATTTCTATACTAGTATTTATGAAATATATACATAACATACTTAGATCTTCAAGAAAATTTCTTCAAGAACTCAAAGGAGGGTTTTACAAGATTTCTTCTAAAAAGATAATCCTACACCCTTAGACTTACATGTACGGATTTATTATGGGAACATGAGTATGAATTAAGTATTGTAACTCATGGTATGGTGATTGGAAGCCATAAATTCTCAAGTTAAATGAATATCCATTGTAGAGATTGTAAAATGAATTAATTGATAAGATTTGTGGGTTGGAGTGAATTGTTGGGCATGCATGTGCTAAAGAAAATTGTGGATGGACTAGAAACGATTGTGAGGTGAATCATTTGTGTGGAAGGTGGTTGTTAGGTGAAGAAATTCCATTGAAGGAGGTTGTAGAGAATTATGCACTCTAGGTGTTTGACAATATACCTAAATGATAAAAGAATCTGGAAATTTGTTACTAATATTGGTGGAATTGTGTTTCATTATTGTAGATTGAAATTTGTTTAGTGTGGTGAACCATCGTAGTATTATTATGGGGCCAATTTCAGATTTGAGCCGTCCGGAGATGGCTTCACTCGCGAAGATCATTTAAAGCATTGACTTAGTTTCGTCGAGGTAAGTATCTTGCCTAGCCTTGAGAGGGGAAAATTCCCCTTAGGCATTGAGTCATATGTGCAAATTGTATAATTGAAAACCATGTACGCAAGGTGACGGGTACATACTTGGTTTATATGTGCAAATTGCATTGATTAAAATTCTTAGACGCACTTGTGTATTAAATCAAAAATTATTTGCACTTATTAAATCCTCTATTTGTCATGCCTAGATCCTTGTCCGTTAAAATTATTTTTATATGATGATTTGATGTGATTCCCACTTTGATTTTATGTGAAATATTATTTTGCTGAGTTGTTCACTCTCGGATATTTTTGTTATGATTTTTTGCACATTATGGTCGAGCCATGGGCTCCTTATTGTGGAAAATAATGTATTGTTGATTTCTGTGGCAAGTTATAATATTTGAGTACTTAATGTACAATCTGTGATGAGTTGTAATATTTGATCACTTGAGGTGCAATATATGAGATGTTGTGATATTGGCACTTGATATTGTTGGGAGGTTTGTTCGGGTGTTTGCACTAGGTTTCTGCCGTGCTATTATTACTATTGATTTATACACATGCGCCGTGACAATTGACATATATATATATATATATGGATTTGCGCATGTGGCGAGACAAGGTGGGAATATTATTATGCGCGTGCGGCGAGACAAGGCGGGCAATTTACTTTATTATTGTGTACGTGGCGAAACAAGGTGGGCTATGTCGGGAATTGAATTGTGATGACTTGTGATGACCTGTGGGTATTATTTTTGTTGATATTTATGATTTGGGACTACGAGACAGTACCTCGGGAGATCCCCTGTTGAGCATTTACTTTTGGGACTACGAGATGGTATCTCGGGAGTTCCCTTTTGTTGACATCTCTCTATGGTTGCACTTGTCTTTGGTTATTTTGTATTTCCGTGATAGGTAAATCCTTTTGATCTTCCGTGATGTATTATTTTATTTTACTATGTGTTTGTATTCCTTGTTGTATTGTGTTGGCTTGGGCCTTTTAGTACGAGATTCTGAAGAATTATATTCCTGTTTTGTTTTTTCGATTTTCGATGACTAAGTGGTTTTAAATAAAAGAAGTTACTATTATGTTTTAAATTAATAAGTTTTGCATCCAAATCAGTAGATTATCTGATGTTTTATTTAAATTGAAATATCATTTTTCTTCACTCAAACTATTTCCAAAATAAACTCATTTCTTTGTTGAATTCTTACTTGGTTTTAAAAAAAAATTATAACCTTACTTTGTTGAAAATAAATTAATCATGTGGATTTTATGTATTGACATATTTGGCAAGAGAGTTGTCCGTGCAGTTGTGATAGAGATATGGGCACGAGGTTCCGTGAGAATATGAAAGGGGGTTGAGAACCGTATTTTATGATTATGATATGAGATATTTATTTGAAAGAGTTTTATATTCGAAGGATACTTATTTGAAGAAATATATTTGAAGTGTATTTATTCGAAGGAATTATATGTGAAAGACTTGTTTAATTGGTTGTACTTGTGTTTTCTTATTCGTTTGTTTTATAATTATGGTGTTTTTGCTACCTTACTGTTTATATCACTAGTTGATTATTGTTGCTATTACTGCTATTTATTTTCGATTATTTTTGTATGGCACGAGTTATTTGACTAGTGAGTGTCTTGACTGTACCTCGTCACTACTCCACTGAGATAGTCTTGATACTTATTGGGTATCGACTGTAGTGTACTCTACTGAGATAGTCTTGATACTTATTGGGTATCGACTGTAGTGTACTCATACTACACTTCTGCATATTTTTGTGCAGAGCCATGTAATGTGGAGTCAGTTGACCGCTCGCTAGAAGTACAGATCTTGTTGTGGAGACTCCCTGTTGCTGCGTTCGCAGACTTCGGAGTCACCTGATGATATTGTACTTTCACTGTTTTATCTCTACTTTAAAATAATAGTATTTATAGGCTTTCTAGTAACCGAGTAGAGCTTATGACTTGTACTACAGAGTTTTGGAATTGCAAGTATTGTATAGAGATTTCTACTTTGCATTTGTCAGTCGTTATTTAATATTGTTATTATTTCGGTGAACGTTAGTCTTACCTAGTTCCTATGACTAGGTGTCATCACGACATCCTACAAAGGGAGATTTGGGTCATGACAGACTCTTATTTGAGAAGCTCGAAGTTGAAAGAATCGACTAAGGTTTGACTTTTGAGTATTTGACCTCAGATCGGAGTTTCGATAATTTCAGTAGGTCCGGATGGTGATTTTGGACTTAGGCGTATGCTCGGATTTGCATTTGGATGTTTCTAGAGGGTTTCAGCATCGTTTAGCGAAAGCTGGCAAGTTTAAGGTTTAGAATTTTTCTAAGTTTGACCATGGTTTGACTTTAAGGCTATCGGGTTGAATTTTGGTTTCGGAACTTGGAATAGGTCCGTTTTTTCATATGAAACCCGCCTGCAAAATTTGGTGTCATTTGGAGTTGATTTGATATGGTTCGGACGCTTGGTTTCGATTCTAAAAGTTCTTGAAGTCTATTGTGATTTTTATGCGTTTTGGTGTCCGATTCGTGCTTCTAGAGGTTATTTTGATGTTTAATTGCGCGAGCGAGTTCGTGTTATATTTTTGGACTGGTGTGGGCATTTGGTTTGGGGCCTCGGAGGCTCGGGTGAGTTTCGGATTAGCTTCGGAGTGTTTTGTTAAAAATTGTGTGTGCTGGTACTGGTGCCATCACAATTGCGATGAGCATGTCGCAAATGCAACCACCGCATTTGAGAGTATTTTTTCTCATTTGCGAAGCAGGGGAGGATTGGACTTAAATCGCAAATGCGATAGTGGAGTCGCATTTGCGACTCCAGGCTGTCCGCTTTTGCAATGACAATATTCACTTTTGCGGGTACTGTTGCTTCGCATTTGAGAAGATATGATCGCAACTGCGATCTTCGTAAGGTCAGTCAGAGGTCGCTTTTGTGATTCTTTGTCCGCATTTGCAAACCCCATCTGCAGCTGGTTTATAGCTGAGCACTTCTGGATTTAGTTTCATTTTGATATATTATGAACCCTAGCCTCGATAGAAAGCGATTGTGGTGGGATTTTCATACCAAACTATTGGGTAAGTAATTTTAATCAACTTTCAATTATAATTTGTGATTATATGTTAGATTTAACATCCAATTCGTGCGAATCTAAGGAAAATTTTGGGAATTTTGCCAAAATTTTGAAAAATAAAAATTTGAGAATTGAGAGTCGAATTGGACTCGGATTTGAAAACGAAACACATATATGGACTCATGGGGCTATGAATAGTCAAGACCTACCCTAGGACTGATATCTCTGAGTTTATTGATTTCGAGGATTGAGTTGTTTTCACTAGTTTACTGCTTTACCGTCATTTCCTGTTTTCCTTTCCTATTACTATTATTTTAGTGAATTAATTTTTAAGATGAATTTACTACGCTGATTCATTACCCCATACCTTGTAGAGTTGAATTTTTAAGATGAATTATTAACATGCTTATCTTATGAGACTGTTACGTTAAAAACTCGTCTTTTTCTCCGATATTTTACTATTATTAATAGTTGTCATATTTTACTTTAATTGATTTTTCAACTTAAATTCCTCACCCTATTTGATGACTTTATATTACTTACAAATTGTTGTTATGTTTTTATTTAAAGAACTCTAAATTTAATGTAGTGACTATCCGATGCTTTATTTTAATTGAAAATGCTATTTTTTTTATCCAAATGATTTCTAAAATAAACTCATTTTCTCAATTGATTTCCTACTTTATACCAGATTGTTATTACGCCTTATTGTATAAGATTAAATCTCCTGAATATTTTAAAGTTGCATTTGATACGGATACAAGGTACATGGTAGCACGTGAATTTTGCTGTGCGAAAGTAATTTGAAAAAATATAGGCATAAGGTGACATGTGTGTAATGTTTGAAAGTTGTGACTTATGATCTGAGATTACAAGATGTGATACATGTGGTAATTATTGTTGAAATTCGTGCGTTAGGAATGGTTTGGTTGATTGAGTTGTCATCGAGTTCCCTTACTTGAACCCATTCATATTTCATTTGTACCTCGACTATATTGTTTGCTTAGTTACTTGGTTGTTTCTCGTTTCCATTCGTGCTCCCCTTATTTTCGCTGCTGATTGTAATTTGAGATATTTTTGCTATTGGTCTTATATTGATATTCTTTCCTTGTTAGCTTTATGTCCTATCCTACACATGTTTACATGTCCGGTAGGTGTCTTGATCTGGTCTCGTCACTACTCTACCGTGGTTAGGCTTGATACTTATTGGGTACCACTGTGGTGTACTCATGCTACGCTTCTGCACATTTTTGTGCAGATCTAGGTACATCGGGTCGAGTTGGTTCTGAGACTCATGCCTGTGCGGCTGGAGACTTCAAGCTACACCTGTCGGACGTTCACAGGCTCCGAAGTCACCTTCTGTTACACTATATTTCCATTGTGTCATATTAGTCCGGGACATTGATGTGTTGTTATTTCTAGTGACTCTTAGAAAAAACTTGTGACTTATGCTACCGATTTTGGGATATTGTATCATGTTGAAATTGTTGACTTATTATAGAAACTCTTGTTTCATGCTTATTAGTTATTTGGTTAGAGATTTATTATTAAAGCATCAAGTGTTATGCTTACCTAATCTTATGCTTACCTAATCTTAGTCTTCGAGACTATGTGTCATCACGACATCTTATGGAGGAAAGTTAGGGTCGTGACAATTTTTTACTCACCAACCAAATATAAAAAAATAAATAATAAAATCACTCATTTTCCAAGAAAATATTTTCTAGAAAAACATTTTCCTTCTTACCAACGCACCCTATATGTTCTCTAAAATGGTGAGCATATAAATACATTCAAGACTCAAGAGTAACTTTTATTCGCTTGGCCTGGTTTTACTCCAAAATGACATCAAATTACCTGTAAAAAAGAAAAAGACGAAGAAAGAAAGGCTTCTGTTTCTTTCTTCTCTGTTGGGTTTTAAGGATTACACCTTTTTGTCTTATATTTGGAAGAGAGCTTGAGGAATTATTATTGTTATTTGGAAGAAAAAAGGCTTCAAGTTTCGTCTTTTGTTTTATATCTTGCACATGATAAACATAAGGTAGAGGCGGACAAAATCTTTTTATATGGTAAAATATATTTATATTAAATGATCGCACGAGTAAGTGACACATGGAGTCGAAGATAAGAGATAGTCGAATCCGGTGGCAACAATCCCGTCTACTATCAGAGAGAATGATATTCATAAAGATGAGTAAAATGCCTGCCACCCGATATCATTTAATGAGGAATATTTCACAGCATTAAGTGCGCGGCCCATTACAAGAAATATGACATTCATTGCCTGCCATTACACATTCTTCAATGACCCTCATAATTGTCATTAAAGAAAAGCTTGATCCTAGGATCTTGTTTCCTATGTCCAACTATAAATAGTGAGCTCTATTAGCATTGTCGATGACACAAATTTTCTAACAAATATACGTTACACTCTATTCAAAGCTCAATATAATTTTATCTTGTTTATTGATATCGTTATTATTGTCTCCGGAAGCCCTGCTCCCGAAATTATAATTTCTGCTATTTCATCTCAGTCTCAAGGCTAAGTATTATATTTTTGTCTAATTCATCTATTATTTTAGAATCAAATTAATTCACTTGTCTATAAACCTTGTATAAATTCAACTTTACCGTTTTACCGATTAACAATCTTATATTAGCTCCTAAGTTGCTCGTACTCGAGTGCGATATTCGATACGGATGTAAATTTAGAGGTTGGATCCTTCATGATCTAAATTTTATGATTTGGGGATGCGGATAGAGTACAAAAATTCAGCTAAAAATAATTTAAATATCTAAAAATCGAGTTATAAAAATATGCCTAAATTATGAGATATTATATGAAAAACTTAAATGGCGCCTAAATCTGAGAAGGAGATAAAAGAAAAAAAGACTAATATAGAAATTTCTACATACAACGTATTCTATTTTCTTCAATTTCACCTTAACTTTTATTTTAATTTCATAAATCACTATACTTGTCCCGAATTTTTCTATTGATTTTGGTCAAAGTATCCAAAATCAATTGACCAGATTCAATACGGATCCCATATTCACACCTACATAGTGTTTTAAAAGGCATGGGCGTAAGGCAAGGCGTTTTACATATGCCTCAGCGAGGTGTAAGTCCCGAGGCACAGGGCGTAAGCCCCATGCGTATTTAATTTTTAATATTTTATAAAATAATATAATTACAGTAAATATTTATAAACAAGTAAAATTTCATAAAAATGAAAGAAAACTATAAATATGTGAAATATATATATGTGCTCCATCCCCACAAAAAACTAGTCAAAATAATTTATTATACGCTATTTACAAGCACAAGTAACTTGAGTCGAAAAGAATAAAATTTTTTACATGGAGGAACAAATGGGATGACTAACCTGCAATTTGAAATTGCTGCTATGAAAGAGAATGAAGTTCTCTTTGTATTTGTAAAAAATATTAAATATTCGTTGTTTTGGGAGATATTAGCATACTAACGAACAAGATAAAGAATTGGGAAAGACCATAAATTAGGACTTTAATCAATAGAAAACTTTTAAATTTGATACATTTCAGTTACTTTTAAAAACTTTTGAGTAATTACAAGCTGACCTTTGAAAATTTGGGTATTATATGAATGACTTATTCAACAAATTTTATTTTAATTTGAAAAAGTCTTTGGGGCTTACGCCTCACTACAAAAATGCGCCTCAAACGCCCGTGCGTATGCCCCGAACGCCCGGGCGTTCTTCCCGAATTGCTGGGCGTATGCCTCTTGAGACTTTCGCCCCACACCATCGCCTCGGGGTATTTTTGGTGCGCCTTGCCCCGGATTTGCTCCGGGACTCGCCCCCAAAACGCCTTTTAAAACACTAATCTACACTCATGTCATGTTGATATGGATGCAACATCTAAAATAAAGAGTACGAGCAACTTAAATTAGTTCACACGTACGAAACATTAAACTAATTTCTCCATCCCTTTTCAATATTTTGCAATAACAAACAAGCTCAACGAGTTATTTATTCTCACTCGAAGATATCAGCACCTCTGAATACATATTTCAAAAGGATTTTCCACTACAGCTAGATAAAAGAAAAATACTAGTACTATAAGAGTATTACACATAGAAGCAAACTTCAAGTAAAGTAAATACCTCAAAAATACAAAATGCTATGTAGTCCACGTCAAACCTAATTTACATAATATGCTCTACTTATATAGACTATGCATTACTAGAGAAAATACCTTAGCCAATGTTCAAATACTAAACGCTATGACATTGAAGTACCAAGCTGTGTTGTCCGAGCTTTCCAAAAGTCTCGCTCTGGAGGTTTGTCAGATTCTCTAAAAATAGTGCATTTTTAGAGAATTCGGACACGAATGCGGTGGCATTTTGGAGAGTCCACGCAACATAAGTACCACGTCCTCCTAGGACCATAACTTGTAGTCTATCTTGATGTCACTTGCCTTGGAGATAATCCCTCTTCTGATATATCAGAAAACAGATCAATACTTTTAGACAAAGCATACACAATTTCCACCATACTAGGCCTTTTTGAAGGATCTTTACTCAAACAAGAAATGGCCACAGACATTACATTCATAACACTCTCCATTGTACATTCCTCTCTAAGAAGACTATCATCCATCCATTCTTGCAATTTCTTCACTTTTCTCTCTTCACTCCCTTCCAATATTTCGCCAACTTTCGCCCACAAAACTTTCCCTTCATCGTCGATAGCTTCTCTCCCTGACATAAGCTCGAGCAACACAACCCCGAATGAGAAAACATCCATTTTAGTCGATACAATACCATCGGTGAGATACTCGGGGGCAATGTAGCCCTGAGTTCCAACAATGTGCATCGTTATCGCATTGCAGCCTGATTTAGCAAGTCCAAAATTGGCAACTTTGGCTCTCATATTTGAGTCTAGGAGAATGTTGCTACTCTTAATGTCTTTGTGTACAACCCTTGGCCTTGTATGTTCATGGATATATAAGAGGCCATTTGCAACATCGGTGGCAATTTTTAACCTTGTTTTCCAACTCAATTTTTCTTTTTTGTCCTTGTGAAGCCATGAATGTAGTGAACCATTTTCAACATACTCATAAACTAAATAGCAATTTGCTTCTTTAGGGTCTATGCAAAAACCCTCTAGCTTCACTAAATTCCCATGGTTCACCTACCAAAACCAAAAAAAGGAAAATTATTAAGTAGGCGTTTGAACATGAAAATTATAATTTTTGAAAAAAGTAATATTTGGAATTAAATTAAAAAATAATATTTTTAGTGACATAAAAATAAGACAAATAACGCACTAAATGCAACAATACTGCAAGAGAGGTTGCAAATTAGGATATGATGACGTTTCTTTATTGAAATAGGTAGGCTAATAAAATCAAGGGCAAAGGTCCAAATATACCTTGTATTATACGAAATTGAGCACATTTGCCCTTCGTTAATACTTTAGCTCAAATATGCCCTTATCGTCACATAATTGGTCTATATATGCCCTTAGAGTTACACAGTTAGCTCATATATGCCCTTTTCGAAACGGAATTCACCCAAACTAATTAGCTCTTTCATTAATTGTATTAAATTGTATTACAAACACTATTTCCTTTTTATTAGTATTTTTTTTCTTTACCTTTCTCTTTTATTTGTTCTTTTTTCTTTTCTTCTCTTTTTCTTTCTTCCTTATCCGTTTCCTCCATTACTGATGTCTTCTCCATTTTCGTCGCCAATTTCACTTGAAAAAACTCATGAATTCCAATTACTAAGAAAATTCTCCCATAAGGTAATCAAGTTCCAATTTCACTGGCACTCTAAATAAACGGAATTAAATTATTCCAAAAATTATGGTTTAAACTTTAAAATAATAAAAACATCTCAACCTTTAACAATACTCAAAAGACCAAAATATTAAATTATTTCCAGAAAGATAATTTAATGATTAAAAACCTAGAGTTCAAGTTGTAGTGTTATAAATTTGAGTTAGTCTTTTTCATCTTTTTTCAGCTGGACATTTTCTATTTTTTTTATTAACTATGTAAATTAGGGGTTTACATGGAACGGGTTGGTTCGGTTTTTATCAAAACCAAACCAAACCAATTATATCGGTTTGGATTGTTCGGTTTTGTTGGATTTTTCGGGTTTTTATTACATAAATATTTTTTCAATCTTACTTTGTTAAATTTTTTATAACTAAATATATGTTCAGTAAAAATTAAAAAATTGACAAACATATGATCTATAAAAATATTCTTATGGGAGAATTTTCTTAGTAATTAAAATTCATGAGTTTTGTCAAGTGAAATTGGTGACGAAAATGGAGAAGACATCAGTAATGGAAGAAATCGGATAAGGGAGAAAGAAAAAGAAAAAAAAAAAAAAGAGAAGAAAAGAAAAAAGAAAAAAGAAGAAAGAAAAGAGAAAGGTAAATAAAAAAAAGTACTAATAAAAAGAAAATAGTATTTGTAATACACTTTAATACAATTAATGAAAGAGCTAATTAGTTTGGGTGGATTCCGTTTCGAAAAAGACATACATGGGCCAACAGTGTAACTCTAAGGGCATATATGGACCAATTATGTGACGATAAGAGCATATTTGAGCTAAAGTATTAACGAAGGTCAAATGTGCCCAATTTCGTATAATACAAGGTATATTTGGACCTTTGCCCTTGATTTTATTAGCCTACCTATTTCAATAAAGAAACGTCATCATATCCTAATTTGCAACCTCTCTTGCAGTATTGTTGCATTTAGTGCGTTATTTGTCTTATTTTTATGTCACTAAAAATATTATTTTTTAATTTAATTCCAAATATTACTTTTTTCAAAAATTATAATTTTCATGTTCAAACGCCTACTTAATGATTTTCCTTGAATGTCCTAATGACTTAAGAATACGACAGGTCACTAAACCTCACCAACTTTTAATTAAATACTTTGGAGGAAAAGCTTTTCTGCAGTGGAATTCTAACTTTAGTAAATTCTCAATGATGCAAAAGCAAATCTAAAGTGGAGGTTTAAATTTGACAACAAGGGGTCGTACCCGACAAATAATCAAAAATAATTTTGGGATAAAAATTTAATATATTTTATTTCTTGTTTGGTTACTAATTTTGAAATAAGTTATCCCATGATTAAAAATAATATTGGGATAATTTATATATGTCAGAGGATAATCTCGAATATGTTGTTAAAATAATAAAATTGATAATCCCGGAATTAATATAATACACCAAACAAATCAATAAAAAATAATATCGGACTATCAACTTAACTTATCTTCGAACCAAATGACCTTGAAGGGATCTAATGGTCGATAAAGTAGGTGTAAATTTCGAAGCTAATGTTAGAAAATTTACTTTTATGAAAGGTAGCAGTAAATAGAACGGTTCACAATAAATAATTTATAGAATAATCTAACCTTCTGCTGGTGTCTTCTTGTTGGGATGAATACAAAGGCTTAATTAAAGTATAGAATTGGAGTAAAATATTTACCTTTTGGAGGATCTTGAGCTCCTCACGGGCATTCCACTTCATTTTCTTGATTGCAAACACTTCTCCATCAATTATACCTTTATACACAGACCCTTGAATCAAACACCCTTCATCAAATCCATCTGTTGCTTCCCAAAGTTGTTCAATTTTATACATTTTATACTTATCTAAACAATCTGAAACATCAGCCATTAAATTCACTTCAACCTCCTTATTTAAAGACTCCTTTTTTGATCCAAGATATAAGCTTTTCTGCCTTTCCACATCACTATACTTTTCTCTCTTACTCTTACCTGACTTCTCTCTGTAACCCCATAAACCAGCTAACAAAATCAGTAGCAGCCCAGAAATTCCTAAACCAATAGCTAATCCTATGACTGTTCCTTTCTTGTCATTTTCTTGTACTACTGTTGTATTTGTGACAGGTGGAGGACCATTTGAAGCTGTTGGTTGTGTAATATTAGGAAGTTTAGACAGTGGAATGAAAAGGGTATCAAAAATCTTGGGATTATTTCCATTAATTTCCCTTATAGATTGTGGGGTTGTTCCAAATCTTGAAGCAATTGAAGAAATGTTGTCAAAAGGTTGAAATACATAACTAATAAGATATCTTGGTTGGTTTTGGTTTTGGGGTTGTGTTTGTGTTCTGTTTGGACACTTACAAAAAATTGGGAATTCTATGGCTTGACCTATGTCAATATTTTCTGGTACAACAGTTGGATTAACAACCTCAGCAGATTGAAAAGTTGTAAGGTTTTGGAACTTAACAGTTGAGATCATGTACATAGTATCACCTGAGTTGAAACTATAGTTAAGGCCAGCATATGAGATGTTACCAAAAGTGGTATTGATGTTGTTACAAGAACAAGTGATTGGTACTAAGAGGGATTGGTCATTGACTAGAGTTGTGTTTGGGGTAGAAATATTACTGGGGTTTGCAATCATAAGCCTACTTATTGAAAAAAGATCACCAATTGAGGCTAAATCAAGAAATTCTGGTCCTCTTGCTCTGTAAAAGACATATGTTTGACATGGATAAAATTGGCTTGGATTACAGCTATAGCCTGTTGTACTTGGTGCATCTTGTGCATAACATAGGTTTTGATTGTACAATAGGAAGATGATGAAGAAAAGAAGTGAAAAAGTACCATACATAGGCTTGATTCTCATTTTCTTGGTTTGTTTTTTGTCTTGTGGAGAAAGGTGTGTTAAAAAATATAATGGAGCTAAGAAGTTTATATATACAAAATTCTTGTGTTTTTCTTATAGTCTTGGTTTTTGACCATTAATGGGAGATAGGTTTTTTTTTTCATTTGATTGGTGTTTGTTGTTTAATTTCTCATATGGTCTTGTCTTGAACATTGATGGAAAATGTAGGTTTTCCAATTTGAAGGTCCCACATAGAAGACATTTTGGTCAACATTATTGCAGAAAATACTCTTATTTATCTTTTGTTGTTTTCTGCAAATTATTAGACTGCAAATTGTTTTCACATGTTTGGACTAGTTATCAGCCTTTTAGACACATCTTTTTCTAATAAAGTAGTATAAGTATATATAAAAATATCACAACAGTGGAACTATTAGAAAATTAAAAGGGTTTGGCTTCTTTATGATTGGACTGTTTATTGGACTAGAAACTCAATTTTTTTGTAGTATGGAAAAATTTCATATTATTATAAAAGCAGTGTTAAGACAAAATTATTTTCCAAAATCAAAAGCCAACTTTGGTCAAGAATCCTATAATACCAAATTCCAAATTCCATTGCTTTAAAGGACCCTGAGAGAAACCGTACGAAACCTCAGTTTAATGAATTGTCGTGTCTCAATATAATTGGTGGATGACTTGGATATATATTGGAAGACCAAGACTTTTAAACTTGACAATGGTGCCTCGGCTATATAGGAATCTAACTTTCCTAGTGCTTACACAAGAAGGGCACAAGGGTTGACTAAGTTCATTTGACCTATGTCAATATTTTCTGGTACAACAGTTGGATTAACAACCTCAGCAGATTGAAAAGTTGTAAGGTTTTGGAACTTAACAGTTGAGATCATGTACTTAGTATCACGGAAGTTGAAACTATAGTTAACGCCAGCATATGAGACGTAACCAAAAGTGGTATTGATGTTGTTACAAGTGTGAGCACCTAATTTTTGCCCTAATATAAAATTACTTTTAAAAAATAATTCAAAAATAATTTTAATTATTTTATGAACTTTAGAAGTTTTTCTTTATTTGTTTTGCATTTATTCGCATTGTTTATGCATGTTAGGAATATCGTAAATCATAAAAATCATAAAAATATTCAAATCTTAATTTCATAGCATTTTAGTTTTTGAATTGCATTTTTAGGATTTAATTACATTGTTAAATGTATTATTTAAATATATAAAAACCAAAAAATGCATTCTTAGGCTAGTTAATTAATTAGGTCATTAGTTAATCAGTAAGTGAAATATATAAATAGTTTAGCCACACAAATTGGTCTAGTCAAGCCCATCCCTTTAGAAGCCCAATTTTTATGACCCACCTGGCCCAACTGGATCCCCCCTCTTTAAAACACCCATTTTCCCAAACTCTAAAGGAGGAGGAGAAGAGAAGAGACTTCGAAATTCGTAAGAAAAAAAATTGAAACAAAAGCTTCAACATGGATTAAGAGGATTTTCGATTTAGCTGGGTTGAGGATTGCTCCGTTTCGGCTGCTGCTTCTTTCACGCTTGCTTCTGAATTCCATCAGCTCTATCGTGACCTTTATTTGGCTATTGACATTTGTTAGATTGGTTCCTGTGCGTTAGGTATGTACTGAAATTCCACTTTTTTTTTAAAATTTCAGATCTGTTCTAATATAAAAAGGTGTTTTTCCTCGGATGTATCTGTCACACCTCCTTTTTCCCGTAGGGATAAGGGATAAGGGAGTTTTTCCAATTAAAGTGACAATATTCGAAATGAGATTATTTATTTATTTCAGAGTCGCCACTTGTAATAAGTTATGGTGTCCCAAGTCACCGGTTTATTTTAAATCCCAAATCGAGGAAGTTTGACTCTATTTATGGTCTGCGAACACAGAAGACCGGGTAAGGAATTCTGTTAACCCGGGAGAAGGTGTGAGGCACTCCCGAGTTCCGTGGTTTTAGCACGGTCGCTCAACTATTAATAATTGGCCTAATTATCTGATTTAATACATGTTTTTAAAACCTAGTGTGCATTTTTATCTTCTAAACCGCTTTTAATATTTATGAAATTTATTTGAAACAAGTCACGATGTCGTGCGCTTGTCGTTTTGACACACCTCGCAAACCGCATCACATGAAATGCACCCGCGATTTACAACATGCCTATTTTTATTATTCGAAGTTATAGTCGAGTCACGTAAAACACACACTCGAATTGGTGAATTATGTATCCTGACTATGCCACGAGAACCGTACCCATAGTCACAAGGGTTTATTATTAATCGCGCCTAAAACAAGCTACGAATGTTCATAATTTGTTATTTTCCTAAGGTTTGAGATGATTGTGAAAAGTAGCAAAGATTATGGAAAAGAGAAATGCTGCATGTATGATTCAGCTTATATGAACAGTTGTAGAATTAAGTACATTCAATTCGATTAATCTGCTCACATTCATTTAAAGCATTGAACATGCATCATGCATTAACTTTCAAATACAGCTACAATGAACTTGAAACAAAGGAATATAGGACTAAATTAGAATTAAATTTACATAGCTTATTCAATAATCAACTGAAACAATATGACCGCTTTACATCACTTTACACTAACTACCCGATCTCGACTAGTGTTCTTTCACTCTACTTCTCCACATCTACCAATGATGTATTGATTTTAATCTCAATCAATTACACCTTCTCTTTCGAAAATGTGATGCTAAAAGATATTGAAGCTCAAATTGAACAAACTGTTTATATTCAAAAGTCAGACCCAATCTGTAAATAAGTTCTATTGATTTCACGAGCAGTTTATAATAATTTAAAAAAAAAAATACTTCAGAGAAGAGCCATGACTTTACAGTAGACTAGATGTCATTTTTTAAGTCTAAACTAAAATTGAAGTCAATAAATCCAAACAAATAGCAGATACATCCGAGGAAAAACACGTTTTTATATTAGAACAGATCTGAAATTTTTTTAAAAAAGTGGAATTTCAGTACATACCTAACGCACAGGAACCAATCTAACAAATGTCAATAGCCAAATAAAGGTCACGATAGAGCTGATGGAATTCAGAAGCAAGCGTGAAAGAAGCAGCAGCCGAAACGGAGCAATCCTCAACCCAGCTAAACCGAAAATCCTCTTAATCCATGTTGAAGCTTTTGTTTCAATTTTTTTTCTTACGAATTTCGAAGTCTCTTCTCTTCTCCTCCTCCTTTAGGGTTTGGGAAAATGGGTGTTTTAAAGAGAGTGGGGATCCAGTTGGGCAAGGTGGGTCATGGAAATTGGGCTTCTAAAGGGATGGGCTTGACTAGACCAATTTGTGTGGCTAAACTATTTATATATTTCACTTACTGATTAACTAATGATCTAATTAATTAACTAGCCTAAGAATGTATTTTTTAGTTTTTATATATTTAAATAATATATTTAACAATATAATTAAATCCTAAAAATGCAATTCAAAAACTAAAATGCTATGAAATTAAGATTTGAATATTTTTATGATTTTTATGATTTACGATATTCCTAACATGCATAAATAATGTGAATAAATGCAAAACAACAACAACACGTGATTGGTACTAAGAGGGATTGGTCATTAACAAGAGCTGTGTTGGGGGTAGAAATATTACTAGGATTTGCAATCATAAGCCTATTTACTGAAAAAAGGCCACCAATTGAGGCTAAATGAAGAAATTCTGGTCCTCTTGCTCTGTAAAAGACATAAGTTTGACATGGATAAAATTGACTTGGATTACAGATATAGCCCATTGTACTTTGTGCATAACATGAATTTTGGTTATATAAGAGGAAGATGGAGAAGAAAGGAAGATGGATAAATAAGAATTTAACACCCTTAGGGTTGATTTCATAGCAAACTCCCCAAAACCTAGAACATTAGAGGTTGAATCCAAAGTTCTTAAACTGAGCAAGAAAAATTTAATACTTTTGGGATGTTGGAGATTGATTGTGATTTATTAATTGTAGTATTTGATCATTGAGTCGATTACAAGGATTGGAGCTTACGTTGTTGCTTAAAAGAAGAAATTAAGGTGAGTTGATATAACCCTTTACTAAAGTGGTTTAACTCACAAAAGCATGCATACAAGGTGTTCGATGAGATGCTTAAAAGAGTTAATATGTACTTAATCGGAGCGAGTGAGTACTTATTAACTTAGAATTGTTCTACCTAAAGTTTAGATAATTTATTATGATATATGTGCATAAATGTTCAGATTGTTGTGTTATTCTTTATGTCATTTTCATGTTGAAAATTCATGAAAAAGCAAGAATCTTTAGAAATACTTTTGAATATTTATTTCATTCTTATGCCATGCTTTACATATAAGGATATCAGTATGAGTATGTATAGGATGTTCCACAAAAGATTTAGACTTGAAAAGTCCCAAGAAGAAGTTTTAGAAAGAAAAGATTTTTGGGAGTATCATCTATTCTGAGAAGGGTCATAGTCCAGGCCGAGGGTCCTGACCAAGGCGTTCACTTCCTGAAATTACTTGTGACACAGTAGGGATCACACGAGCCGAGGGTCTCGTTGCTGAGAATTTACTTAGTCAGGCTAAGGTATGATACATGAATGCTAAGAACCATGAAGCGAGTGACACCTCGTAGATTGGGCCTATTCGATCAGGCTGGGATCGAACTCGGGCCGATCATATAGTGACTAAGACAGAAATAAGTTAGGATAGTTGGAACCCCCGAAGTATAAAGTGAAGTATTTTTTTTTTTATGAGAAAGAAAAAAAAGGAATTTCTTTTAGAATATTCATAAACTGCTACTATGCAATTATTTTAGAATTGTTCTTAGAAACTTTATATTTTTCATGCATTCAGAATTTTTATTTGTAATGTATATTTTATTAAAGTTTCGTCCCCTGTCGTCGAGACTCACTGAGTACAATGGATGGTACTGACGTTCTCTTTTGGGAACCTACGTTGATCTGCGGTACAACGTAGAAATCGGTTTTGCAGGCGAGCAGACTACAGGTTAGGAATTCCCTCTCTTCTTGTGCTAATGGTGAGCTCCGCTTTTGTTCGTGGAGTATTTCTTTGAGTCATCTTGTAACGACCCGACTTATTATTTTGAGACTCTTCAGTAGCTTAAGGTCTGAGCAGCTTTGTAATGTGCATTATGACTTGCGTGTATGGTCGAGTTTGGTTTTTGGATGATACAGGGTTAAATTGAAAGAACAATTCTCATTTTTGAAACTTAAGTGAAAAGAGTTGACCGGAGTTTGACTTTTGAGCAAACGACTTCAGAATAGAGTTTTGATGATTCCAATAGCTCTGTATGGTGATTTTGGACATAGGAGCATGTACGAAAAATTATTTTGAAGTCCGTAGTTAAATTAGGCTTGAAATGGCTAAAATAGAAATTTAAGCTTGGAAGTTTGACTAGGAAATTGTATTTTTGATATCGGGTTCGGATTTCGATTTCGGAAGTTGGAGTAGGTTCGTAATATCAATTATGGCTTGTGTGCAAAATTTAAGGTCAATCGGACTTGATTTGGTAGGTTTCGGCATTGTGTGTAGAAGTTTGAAGTTTTGAAGTTCATTAGGCTTGAGTCAATGTGCAATTCATGTTTTCAGCATTGTTTGATGTAATCTAAGGGCTCAACTAAGTTCGTATGATGTTTTAGGACTTGTTGGTATGTTTGATTGAGGTCCCGGGGGCCTCTGGTTGATTTCGGGGGGTTAATGGATCGAATTTGGAGTTTGAAAGATTTGTTGTAGCTGAAGTCTTCTGGTGAAATGCACATGCGGAACATTGGTCGTAGATGCGAGCTACAGGTGCGGGCTGGCTGGCGCAGGTGCAACCTGGAAGGGGCTTAGACAGTGGTCGCAGGAGAAGAAATGTTTCTGCGGATACGAAGGCGCTGCTGAATCTTTGTTCTATGCGATCGCGTAGCTGGGAAGAGGGAATGCATCATGAACGTGTGGATCAAGCAGCGTTCGTGAAGAGAAAAATGATGCAGCAGGGATCACGCGAAGTTGTGCTTCGCGATCGCATGGACAAGTCGCGATCGCGTAGGTCTGTGGAACTGATGCTTCACTATCGCGCGCAATTATCCGCGATCGCATAGAGTTATTTTTGGGCAGTGGAAAAATTATGCTTCATGATCGCGGGACTTGGTCTGCGATCGCATAGAAGAAATGACTGGGCAGAGAGTTTAAGTTTTCATCTCATTTTCCATTTTTAATGATTTGGAGCACGGGAGAGGCGATTTTGGAGAGATTTTCAAGGAAAATAATGGGGTAAGTGTTCTTAACTCAATTTTGGTCAAATTACCCGAATCTATTGCTATTTTTAGTATTTATTTGGTGATTTAAGTTGGAAAATTTTGAAAACCCTCTTGGTTAAATTTGAAGATTTATAGGCCGAACTGTTATCAGAATTTAATAATTTTGATATGGTTGAACTCCTATCGAAATGGGTGTTCGGATTTCGTAAAAAAAACTTTCGGGTTTCGAGAGGCGAGCCCCGCGTTGACTTTTTAATACAAATTTTAAGTTGACGTTTTATTATCCGAAATTATTTTTGATGAATTTTAATGAAATTATACATCAATTTGGATAAATTTGAGCTGTCCGGAGGTCAATTCAAGTAAGAAAGCTATTTTGGAATATCGACATAACTTCTAAAAGGTAAGTATCTTGCTTAACCTTGAGTGGGGGAATTACCCCTTAAGCATTGAGTCGTATGTGCCATTTGTGAAATGTGAAAAGCCGTGTACGCGAGGTGACGAGTACGTACTTGGCTTGCAAATTATACCGGTTAAAATTCTTAGACACTCTTAAATATTAAATTGGAAATTTGTTGGTACTTACTAAATCCTCTATTTGCCATACCGCAATCCTTGGTTGTTGAATTTATTTTTATATGATAATTTAGTGTGATTGCCACCATGATTTTTATGTGAATCCCGTATTTTTGTTGAGTTGATATTTCCTGGAGATAATTTTATTATGGATTATTCATTTTGCAAATAATTTATTAAATAAATTTAAAAGGAGACATTAATATATTTGCCAAAAATTTGGATTAAAGAAGGCGTTGTTCCTTGATGTATTACTTTCCAATTCATGTTGTTAAAATTGGTATTGAGTTATAAAGGCCGTAAATCAAATTGAGGCAAAGTGTTAAATTGTGAAATATTATTCTCTTGAGTTGTTCACTTTCGGATATTTTTGTTAATATTTTTGTGCACATTATGGTTGAGCCATAGGCTCCTTATTGTGGAAAATAATATATTATTGATTTCCGTGGTAAGTTGTAATATTTGAGCACTTCAGGTACAATTTGTGATATGTTTTGATATTTGAGCACTTGATGTGCAATTTGTGATATGTTGTGATATTTGAGAACTTGAGGTGCAATTTGTAATATGTGTTGATATTTGAGCAGTTGAGGTGGAATTTATAATATGTTGTGATATTTGAGCACTTGAGGTGCAAGTTGTATTATGATGTGATATTTGAGAACTTGAGTTGCGATTTATGAAATATTGTGATATTGATACGCATGCGGTGAGATAAGGTGGGCTTGATACGCGTGGCCAGTAGGGGAACTACTAGAAGTCATGCGGTGTGATAAGGTGGGCTAAAACGCGAGATGCTATTTCGAAAAAAAATGATTTTTAAAAACTAAATGTGAAGGCTCCTGTGATGATATAAGAAAAAATTAAAATTTATTTATGATTTGGGACTACGAGGTGGTACCTCGGGAGTGCCCTTTGTTGATATTTCTCTGTGGTTGCATTTGCCTTTGGTTATTTTATTTTTCCGTGATATGTAAATTCTTGTATTCTTTCGTGATATATTATTTGATTTTATTATGTGTTTTGTATTCCTTGTTGCATGGTGTTGGCTTTGGCTCTTCGTACGAGACTCTGAGGATTTGTGTTTCTTGTTTTGAATAGTTTTCGAGGTTTGAGTTGTTTTGAATAAAAGAAATTTGCTATAATATTTTAATTTGATAAATTTTACATTCAAATCAGTAGCTATTGGATACTTCATTTTAATTGAAATGTTATTTTCTTCACCTAAACGAGTTAAAAAATAAACTCATTTCTTTGTTGATTTCTTACTTGTTTTAAAAATGGTAAACTTACTCTATTGAAAATAAATTGATCATGCAAATTTTATATACATTGATATTTTGGTACGTGAGTTGTCCGTGCGGTTGTAATAGGGATATTGGCACGAGGTGCCATGAAAGTATGAAAGTAGGCTGAGACCCGTATTCTATGATTATGAAATGAGGTGTCACAGAGTGACTTTTATTTGAAAGAATTATATTCGAAAGATATTTATTTGAGAGAATTATATTCGAAAGATTTTTATTTGAAAAACTTATATGTGAAAGATTTATATTTGAAGGACTTACATTTGAAAGGCGTATATTTGAAGGACTTGATTAATTGATTGTACTTGTGTTCCTTATTCGTTTGAGCAATATTTATGATGTTCTTGTTGCCTTGTTGTTCATATCCCTATGATCTTTGTTGCCGTCACTGCTATTTATTTTCTATTATCCTTGTATTTTACTATATTGCACATGTTAAATGACTAGTGAGTGTCTTAACTGTACCTCATCACTACTCCATCGAGGTTAGTCTTGATACTTACTGGGTACCGACTGTGGTGTTCTCATACTACATCTCTGCATATTTTTGTGTAGAGTCAGGCATTGAAGATATCAGATTCGGACAGAGTTAGAGTGTGATGGCAAGGATTCAAGGTAGGGCTGCTTGGTCATCGCAGTCACTTGGAGTCTTTCTAATTTATTGTACTGTCAACTCTTATTCGAACAATATTGTATATTTGATTGCATGTATTCAATTAGAGTTCGTGACTCTGTATTACCAGTCTTGGGAGGTTGTTATAATTATTTTCGTTGTGGGTTTTGGATTATCCATTAAAAAAAGAAGGCTTGAATTGTAATTAAAATCGGCTTACCTAGTCTTAGAGACTAAGTGTCATCACGACGCCTGTGGTGGGATTTTGGGTCGTGACAAGTTGGTATCAAAGCTCTAGGTTCATAGGTTCTACGAGTCACGAACGAGTCTAGTAGAGTCTTGCGGATCCGTACAGAGACGTCTGTACTTATCTTCGAGAGGCTACATAACTGTTAGGAAATTTCCACTTCTTTCATTCCTGTCATGGAATTTGTTGATTTTGGAGTTTGAGCCTTTGTATCTCTATTCTCTCAAGATGGTGATGACACGTGCTACCGGGTCAGATGAGCACACACCCGTGCATTCTGCTAGGGCCGCAAGAGGCCGGGGTCGAGGTAGATGCCAAGGAAGGGCACATGCCGCAGCTAGAGCACATGTCAGAGCAACAGTTTAGGAGCCGCCAGTAGCTCCAGTTGGGGGACAGGTGCTGGAAGCACCTGTTGTTACCCCAGGACTTTAGGAGACTTTAGCGTAGTTTATGAATATGTTTGGTACATTAACTCAGGCGGGATCAATCTCAGTTTCACTAAATATTTCACATATTGGGGGAGGAGTTCATACTCCTACCGCCCGTACTCCAGAGCAGCAGGTTCATGTTGGTTAGGTTTCGAGTGTAGTACCGGTATAGCTTGTTATTCCGGTTCAGCCTGAGGTCAGGCCAGAGGCATCAATAGAAGAACAAAAGAGACTTGAGAGAGTTAAGAGGTATAGTCCACCTATCTTCAGTGGCACAGCTACCGAGGATGCCCAGGGATTTCTAGATAAGTGTCATCGTGTTCTCCACACCATGGGTATTGTGGAAGTGAGTGGAGTTGCCTTTACTATATTTTAGCTGTCAGGAGCAACGTATCAGTTGTGGCAAGTTTATGAAGAGAGTAGACTAGCCAATGCAACACCACCAACTTGGGCTCAGTTTTCGGAATTGTTTTATAAGAGTTTGTTCCCCAGACTCTCCGGGATGCGTGGCACATAGAGTTTGAATGGGTGCGTTAGGGCACCATGACGGTGTCAGAATATGCTATCAGGTTCAGTGAGTTAGCCCTTCATGCACCTATCTTGGTTCCTACAATTAGAGAGGGAGTCTGCAAATTCATCGGAGGGCTTGATTATGATTTTCAAATATGTATGGATTGAGAGTTGCAGACTGACATTCTATTTCAGTAAGTAGTAGAGATTGCCAAAATGTCAGAACATGTTCGAAGTGAGAAAAAGGAGTCTAATGAGGACAAAAGGTCTCGAAACTCTTGAGGATTCAATGGATTCTACTCTGCAGCTATGACTCATCATGGCAGAGGTTCGGGCAGTCGGTCAGCCCAGTCCGCAATTCAGAGTACTCGTAGTGCTCTAGTTAATACTTTAGTGCACCACCGACACGGGGTTCTTATAGTGGTTATTCCAGTTATTCGGCATAGACTCAGTATGAGTAGCCGCACCCGCAGAGGAGTTGTTATGAATGAGGTGATACTAAGCACATCATGAGAAATTGTCCCAGACTTGGGAGGGGTGGATTTCATCAGAACACTCAGGCTACAAGCTTTATTCCAGTTAATACTCCACGTGTACAGCCAGTTAGGGGTGGAGGACATGCGGGTAGAGGGCGCCCAAGAGGGGGAGGCCCGACCCGTTGATATAATTGCTATGAATTGGCTGAGGCCAATACACCAGATAGTGTCATTACATGTAGGATTTAATTTATAGTAAAAGGAACACTATTCTTATTTTGATTCGATTCTGATTATCGAGGTGAGGACTCCTTTCATGCTCCATATAGGGCGAGTTTGTGATTTATACACCATTCACGTGTTTATCCCTGTTGGGATATTTGATGGTGTTAGCCCGTGTCTATCATTTTGTTTTGCATACTATTGAGGGCTATGAGTCCAAATGTGACTTTCAGTTACTCACTACAATGGATTTTGGTGTTATTTCGAGATAATTGATTATAATTTTATGAATTATTTGCCCTACCGGTATGAGGGTTCATTATGTGTTGTGAAATTATTTCACGAAATTTTTTAAAAAGAAGAGAAAAAAATGGAAAATTTTAATTGGCACAATATGCAAAGTATTTGTGATTCATAATTGAGGATGACATCCTCGTGGTTTAATGTGATTTGATATGTTTAACCCGGGCTACGTGCCGCGGTAGAAGTTATATAAGTGCCCATGTAATATTTAGTTATTTCGTGCTGTAATTATTGAGTTAATGTGATTTGATATGTAAGACTGTATGTATTTTTCTGTGCATATTTAGTTATTTCGTGCTGTAATTATTGAGTTTTAGCTCACGAGGTTAGTGCCCATGTGGCGTTAAATGTGATTCGTTAAGTCGGGTAAATAATTATGAGGTCTTCATGCCTCACATTTTACTGTCAGTTTTGTGAAAATTCGAAACGAGGTTTTGGTTAATATGAGGTTAATTGACGATGCTGAAATTAATTATGAACATCTATTATGACCAGAGATATGGTTATGGGCATACGTATGATGTGTGCGAAGGCACAAGTTGCTATAACCAGTTGAGACTAATACCGTGTGTTGATATGAAAATCAGGCTTTTTAAAAATATTTGGAGTGTAAGAAATTGGGTTTTAAAGTTTATAAGTATGGATGAAAGAAATAATCTTCAATTGAGATGGCGTTATCGAATCCATGTTAAATTTACGGTGATGTAGAATCACCCCGCAAGTATGTGTGTAATAATACACTCAGTAATTTAATGTCCTCGGAAAGATTATTGGCACGTTCGAGGATGAACGCTTGTTTAAGAGGGATGTAACGACCCTACTTGCCGTTTTGAGAATTGACGTCCCTTCAGCAGCTTAAGGTCCCGAGCAGCTTTGTAATGTGCATTATGACTTGCGTGTATGGTCGAGTTTGGTTTTCGGATGATACAAGATTAAATTGAAAGAACAATTCTCATTTTTGAAGCTTAAGTGAAAAGAGTTGACCGAAGTTTGACTTTTGAGCAAATGACTCAGGAATAGAGTTTTGATGATTCCAATAGCTCCGTATGGAGATTTTGGACTTAGGAGCGTGTCCGAAAAGATATTTAGAAGTCCGTAGTTAAATTAGGCTTGAAATGGCTAAAATAGAAATTTAAGTTTGGAAGTTTGACTGGAAAATTGACTATTTTATATCGGGGTCAGATTCCGATTCTGGAAGTTAGAGTAGGTCCGTAATATCAATTATGACTTGTGTGCAAAATTTGAGTTCAATCGGACTTGATTTGGTAGGTTTCAGCATCGTGTGTAGAAATTCGAAGTTTTAAAGTTCATTACGCTTGAATCAATGTGCAATTCATGTTTTAGGCGTTGTTTGATGTGATTTAGAGGTTCGACTAAGTTCGTATAATATTTTAGGACTTGTTGGTGTGTTTGGTTGAGGTCCCGGAGGGCCTCGGGTTAATTTCGTATAGTTATCGGATCGAAAATGAAACTTAGTGCCTTGCTAAACTGGGAGCCTTTTGGTCTGATCGCTCCTGCGAGGGTCTTGGCCGCATTGCTCTGGTTTTCTTCTATGCGATCGCTTGAGAAGGTCCGCGATTGTATAGGCTTAGCTAGGCAGTGGAGGTTTTGTGTTATGCGATCGCGGGATGATATCCACGATGGCGTAGCTGGGAAGAGGGAATGCATCGCGAACGCGTGGATCAATCCGCATTCGCGAAGAGGAAAATGAGGCAGCAGGGATCATGCGAAGTTGTTCTTCGCCATCGCGTGGACAAGTCCGCGATCACGTAGGTCCGTGGAACTAATGCTTCTAGATCGCGCGCAATTATCCGAGATCGCGTAGAGTTATTTTTGGCTAGTGAAAAAATCGTGCTTCGCGATTTGATGGTTTACAGATATAAAATATTATATATATTTATATCATGGATGGTTTACAGATATTTATTTAGGTTGAATGGATAAAAGAATCACAAAATAAAAATACAATGTAAATTAATTATATTTTGTCAAAGTTTATATGGCATGAACTGCCAAATGGTATTAGCACCCACAAGTGAGTACTAGCGAAGTGCCACCAATAGGAATACGTTATTCCTTCTCCTATTGGTTTTAAAAATAAAGGTAATTAAAGAATCAAAAATAAGATTCTCTAATCATAAGGACCCAAGACCTCATTAGCGTGCATTGAAAGGGGCGAAACAAAGTCGTCTATTTTCAATTCTTGTGGCTACTCTGTCTTTTCGTCAGAGCCATCATCAAGGTACTTTCTTTTATGAAATTGCTATGTGATAATATCATCATACACAAGAATTTAACACCCTTAGGGTTGATTTCATAGCAAAGTCTCCAAAACCTAGAACATTAGAAGTTGAATCCAAAGTTCTTAAATTGAGAAGAAAAATTTAATACTTTTAGGATGTTGGAGATTGATTGTGATTTATTAATTGTAGTACTTGATCATTGAGTCGATAATAAGGATTGGAGCTTACGTTGTTTCTTGAAAGAAAAAATTGAAGTGAGTTGATATAACCCTTTACTAAAGTGGTTTAACTCACAAAAGCACACATACAAGGTGTTTGCTGAATTGCTTAAAAGAGTTAATACGTACTTAATCGGAATGAGTGATTACTTATTAACTTAGAATTGTTCTAGCTAAAGTTTAGATAATTTATTATGATATATGTGCACAAATTTTGAGATTGTTGTGTTATTCTTATATGCCATTTCATTTTCATGTTGAAAATTCATGGAAGAAGTAAGAATCTTTAGAAATACTTTTGAATGTTTATTTCATTCTTATGCCATGCTTTACATGTAAGGATACCTGTATGAGTATGTATAAGATGTTCCATAAAAGATTTAGACTTGAAAAGTCCCAAGAAGAAGTTTTAGAAAGAAAAGATTATTGGGAGTGTCCTCTATTCTGAGAAGGGGTGATCGTCCAGGCCAAGGATCCTGACCAAGGCGTGATTTCCTGAAACTACTTGTGCCAAAGTAGGGAGCACACGAGCCGAGGGTCTCATTGCCAAGAATTTACTTAGCTAGGCTAAGGTATGATACATGAGCGTTGAGAACCATGAAGCGAGTGGCACCTCGTGGATTGGGCCTATTCGATCAGGTTGGGATCGAACCCGTGCCGATCACATGGTGACTAAGACAAAAATAAGTCAGGATAATTGGAACTCCCGAAGTATAAAGTGAAGTATCTTTTTTGTAAGAAAGAAAAAGAAAGGAATTTCTTTTAGAATATTCATAAACTGCTACTATGCAATTATTTTAGAATTGTTCTTAGAAGCTTTATGTTTTTTATTCATTGAGAATCTTTATTTGTAATGTATATTTTATTACCGTTTCGTCCCCTGTCGTCGAGACTCAAGGAGTACAATGGATGGTACTGACGTTCTCTTTTGGGAACCTACGTTGATCTGCGGTGCAACGTATGAACCGGTTTTGCAGGCAAGTAGGCTACAGGTTAAGACTTTCCTCTCTTCCAGTGCTATTGGTGAGCTCGACTTTTGTTAGTAGAGTATTCCTTTGAGTCATCTTTATTTAGTTATTTCTTTGATTACTTAGAAAACTAACCAGAGAATCTCATGTCATGAGCAGTGCGTCAGTGTTACGACCCAAAATCTCACCCGTCATAGTGGTGCCTATCTCGTTACTAGGCAAGCCAACAACATCAAGAACCCACAATTTCTTTTAAATACCGAAAACATAATATTTAAATTTAAGAGTAAATCCCACAAACATAGATATAAACACTCCCAAAATCCGATGTCACTGAGTACATGAGCATCTATACATTACAAGTCTGGAAAACCCGGTCTATAATAATCTGAGACCAAATACAATATACAAAAGGATAGGAAAGGAGAGACAAGGTCTACGAAACATAGCAGCTACCTCTGAATCTCCGAAAAATCAACCGTGTGAAAGAATCAACACCTACTGTGTCCGGAATCACCTGGATCTGCATACGAAGTGCGGGGTGTAGTATGGGTACCACTAATTCAGCAAGTAACAATAATAAATAAAGAACTGAAAGTAGTGACGAGCTTTTCAGCTAAGTTCAAATACAATACTTTCCAACATAAAAGGGTAGGTATGCTCTCAAGTTCAACATTTAATATTTCACAGAAATTTCATATCAAATTTGACTGACACAGAAAATAATATTTTTTCGAATTTCCAAAATAGTGATATATGACAGCTGAAATGCAGCAAATAATGCAATCAATGCATCCTCTCAGAGTAACAATCACGCAGTCCTCCCATTCACTCCAACCTCACAGTCACTTTTTCCTCACAGTTACTCAGCACTCGGCACTCGCACTCCGCACTCGTCACTCGACACTCGCACTCAGTAGGTACTTGCGCTCACTGGGGTGTGTACAGAGTCCGGAGGGGGTCCTTCAGCCCAAACGCTATATCAAGCCAATCATGGCATAAATCAATAAAAACATGCTGCGGCGTGTAGCCCGATCCATAAATATCCTCACAATTAGGCCCTCGACCTCACTCAGTCATCAACTTCTCTAGTCTCTCGGGCTCAAGATGTCATGAAAATCAGCCCAAAATTGATAATATGATGTTTTAATAAATAGCAACAGAGACTGAGTTATGATATGAAATGAATAAACATGACTGAGTGAGAAATAAAAATTTGAACATATAACTCAACCACAGAAATGACCCCAGTGGATACCAATAATAACAACATATGCCTAAGCATGATTTTTAATACGAGTCTCAGTTCAATTTTTCTTTAACACGTAGAGAATGTACGAATATCAACCGATTATTCAACTATACAGTTCCATGGAATTTGACCAAGTCACAATTCCTACGGTGCACACCCACACGCCCGTCACCTAGCATGTGTGTCACCTCAAACCAATCACATAACACATAATCCGGGATTTCATACCCTCAGGACCAAATTTAGAAATGTTACTTACCTCAAACCGTGTAATTCTTTATTCCGCTATGCCCTTGCCACGAGAATTGGTCTCCGAAAGCCTCTTATCTAGCCACAATTAATTCGATTCAGTCAATACCAATTATTGTAATTAATTCCATAAGGAAATACTAATTTTCCAATAAAAATCCGAAATTAACTCAAAAATCGCTCAGAACCCGACAAAAGTTACAAAATATGAACGCCCATCTAACCACGAGTCCAACCGTACAAATTTCACCAAATTCCGATATCAACTCGACCCTTAAATCTTTCATTAAATTCTTTGAAGATTTCTACCATTTTCAACCTAATTTTTATCCATTTGAACTCAACAATCTTTCCATAAACCTTATTGATACGTATAAATAATACTCTTACACTCAAGAATCATACTCTTAATCGCCCATCTTTACCCAAACTCAAAATTAAAGACTAGGGGTTAAAACAATACCTCTTGGGTGAAAATCTTATGATATTTCCTTGTTGGATTTCAAAGCTTGAACAAGATCTTGATGAACAAAGCACTTGAGCTTCTTCCTCTATCTAGAACACTCTCCATTCTCTCTAAAAATGTCAGATTTTTTCTCCAAAATGAGCTTCAAGGACTATAAATCAAAGTTGGGTCGGGTAAAAAATTAGAAAGAATGGAAGCCCCGACGCAGTTATACAATTGCATAACACGTATGCGATCCGCATAATTTGGCCTCCAAAACTGGGCGTGACTGACCCGGTCTGCGGTCATTATGCGGTCCGCATACCTGTTCTGCGATCGCATAATGCACCGCAGAACGGGTCTACATACGCATAATACACCGCAGAACGGGTCTGTGGTCGCATAATGCACCGCAAATTTTCCTCAAATCTTACCTCACAACTACCTTACTATGCGGCTATTCTGCAGTTCGCAAAGTGATTCTGCGGTCGCATAATGGACCGCAGAAACACATTTTTCTGCCATAAATTTTCCTTTACTCCCCAGTGCATTGTTCAACCCAAGAACCTTAATTTCTTTAGAAAAAAATTCTCCGGGGTCGTTACACATAAGTCAACATCCGGTCAATCTTTCAACTTAAATTCTAAACCTTGGAACTAAGTGTTCCAAATCATTCCAAAACCTCCACGGACCCGAACCAATTACCCTAGCAAGTCAAATAACAATCGTAAATCATAATTTGAGCAGTAAATGGAGAAACCAGGTTTTAATACTCCGACCGACCGGGTCGTTACATTCTCCCCCTCTTACACAAAGTTCGTGCTCGAACGAGTTTAGAATCATACCTAGAGTCTCAAATAGGTTTGAATATTTGCTTCGCATCTCCCGCTCAATCTCCCAAGTAGCCTTTCTGACTGGTTAGCCTCTCCAATGTACCTTCACTGATGTTATGTTCTTTGACCTCAGCCTTCGAACCTGCTGGTGTAAAATAGCCACCGGCTCCATATCATAAATCAAATTACCGTCCAGCTGCACTTTATTGAAATCCAAAATATGAGACGGATCCCCGACATACTTTCAGAGCATGGATACATGGAACACTGGATGAACACCTGATAGACTAGGTGGTAAAGCAAGTTCATAAGCCACTTCCCCAATTTTTTTAAGTATCTCAAAAGGCCCAATATACAGAGGGCTCAACTTGCCCTTCTTCTCGAACCTCAACATATCCTTCATTGGTGAAATTTTGAGCAGAACCTTCTCCCCAACCATGTAAGCAACATCACGGACCTTCCTGTCGGCATAATTCTTCTGTCCAGACTGCGCCATGTGAAGCCGCTCCTGAATCACTTTAACCTTATCCAAAGCATCCCGAACCAAGTCAGTACCCAATAGCCTAGCCTCACCTGGTTCAAACCAACCAACCGAAGACCGACACCATCTCCCATATAATGCCTCATACGGAGCCATCTGAATACTCGACTGGTTGTTGTTATTGTAAGAAAACTCCGCGAGTGGCAGAAATTTATCCCAAGAACCTCCAAAATTAATGACACAAGCGCGTAACATATCCTCCAATATCTGAATAGTGCGCTCAGACTGTCCGTCTGTCTGAGGGTGAAATGGTGTACTCAACTGAACCTGTGTGCCCAATTCTCGCTGCACTGCTCTCCAAAACTGTGATGTAAACTGCGTGCCCCAATCTGAAATGATGGACACTGGCACACCGTGTAGGCAAACAATCTCGCGGATATAAATCTCAGCCAACCGTTCCGAAGAATAATTAGTACCAACTGGAATAAAATGTGCGGATTTGGTCAACCGATCTACAATCACCCAAACCGCATCACACTTCCTCAATGTCCGTGGAAGCTCAACTACGAAGTCCATGGTAATGCGCTTCCATTACCACTCCGGAATTTCAAGTCTCTGAAGTAATCCTCTCGGTCTCTGATGCTCGTACTTTACCTGTTGACAATTTAAACACCAAGCTACAAACCCAACTATATCTTTCTTCATTCTCCTCCACCAATAGTGTTGCCTCAAGTCCTGATACATCTTCGCGACACCTGGATGAATGGAGTACCGTGAACTGTGAGCTTCCTGGAGAATCAGCTCACGCAAACCATCTACATTAGGCACACATAGCCTGTCCTATATCCGTAATACACCGTCATCCCCAATAGTGACTTCCTTGGCATCACCGTGTTGGACCGTGTCCTTAAGGATAAGCAGATGAAGGTCATCATACTGACGTTCTCTGATACGATTATAAAGAGAAGACTGGTAAACCATACAAGCCAAAACTTGACTAGGCTCAGAAATATCCAATCTAACAAACTGGTTGGTCAAGGCCTGAACATCCAAGGCTAAAGGCCTCTCTGCTACCGGTAAGTATGCTAAGCTGACCAAACTCTCCGCCTTACGACTCAAGGCATCGACCACCACATTGGCTTTTCTGGGATGATAGAGAATGGTGATATCATAATCCTTAAGAAACTCCAACCACCTCCGTTGCCGCAAATTAAGATCCTTCTGTTTAAACAGATGTTGTAGACTCCGGTGATCAGTATAAACCTTACAATGGACACCGTTCAAATAATGTCGCCAAATCTTCAAGGCATGAACAATAGCTGCTAACTCAAGGTCATGGACCGGATAATTCTTCTCACGTACCTTTACCTGTCTGGATGCATAGGCAATCACCCTACCGTCTTGCATCAGTACTGCACCAAGACCAATACGCGATGCATCACAATACACAGTATAAAACCCTGAACCCGTAGGCAACACCAATACTGGAGTTGTAGTCAAAGCTGTCTTGAGCTTCTGAAAGCTCTCTTCACATTCATCCGACCACCTGAACGGAGCACCTTTCTGGGTCAATTTAGTCATAGGCAATGCAATAGACGAGAAACCCTCCACGAAGCGATGATAATAACTGGCCAAGCCGAGAGAAAACTCCAAATCTCAGTAGCTGAAGATGGCCTGGGCTAACTCTGAACTGCCTCTACTTTCTTCGGATCCACCTTAATCCCTTCACTGGATACTATGTGTCCCAAGAATGCTACCGAACTAAGCTAGAACTCACACTTAGAGAATTTGGCATAAAGTTTATCCTCTCTTAGCCTCTGTAGTACAGTACTCAAGTGTTGTGCATGCTCCTCCTGGCTACGTGAGTACACCAGGATATCATCAATAAGTACTACAACAAATGAGTCAAGATATGGTTGGAATACACTATTCATCAAGTGCATGAATGTTGCTGGGGAATTTGTTAGCCCAAATGACATAACAAGAAATTCATAGTGACCATAACGAGTCCTGAATGCCATTTTTAGAATATCCGAATCCCGAATTTTCAACTGGTGGTACCTAAATCTCAAATAAATTTTGGAGAATGCCCTCGCTCCCTGAAGTTGGTCAAATAAATTATCAATAGGCGGCAAAGGATACCTATTCTAGATTGTAACTTTGTTCAACTGCCTGTAATAAATACACATCCGCATAGTACCATCTTTCTTTTTCAAAAACAGAACCGGTGCACCCCAAGGCGACATACTAGGCCTAACAAACCCCTTATCAAGAAGTTCCTGAAGTTGCTCTTTCAATTCTTTTAACTCAATTGGTGCCATACGATACAGAGGAATAGAAATGGGCTGAGTACCCTACATCAAGTCAATACCGAAATCAGTATCCCTATCGGGAGGCATACCCGATAGGTCTGCAGGAAATACATCAGGAAAGTCTCTCACTACTGGTACTGAATCAATAGTAGAAGTATCTGTATCAACATCTCTCACAAAAGCCAAGTACGACAAACACCCCTTCCCAACCATACATTGGGCTTTCAAATAAGAAATTACCCTGCTAGGAACATAATCTAGAGAACTTCTCCATTCAACCTTTGGCAACCCCGGCATTGTCAACGTCACGGTTTTTGCGTGACAGTCCAGAATAGCATGACATGGAGACAACCAATACATACCCAGAATTACATCGAAATCAACCATATTGAGCAATAAAAGATCAACTCTAGTCTCCAGTCCCCCAATAGTTACCACACATGATCGATACACACAGTCCACAATAATAGTATCGCCCACTGGTGTCGATACACGAACCACTGAAACTAAGGACTCATGGGGCATATCCAGATAATGAGTAAAGTACGATGACATATACAATAAGTAGAACCAGGGTCAAATAATATAGAAGCCTCACTATGGATCACTGAGACAATACCTGTGATCACTGCATCTGAGGCAATAGTATCTGGTCTGGCAGGTAAAGCATAGAATCGGGCCTGACCGCCACCTGATCGGCCTCCCTCTTTTGGGTGACCCCTAGCTGACTGAGCCCCACCCCGAGCTGGGTGTGTGGGTGGTGAAGTAATTAGTGCTGAAGTCGTAGTCTGACTCCTCTGCTACACTGGACCTTCCGAGCGATGAGGATACTGTCTCCACATATGTCCAAATTCCCCGCACTCAAAGCAGTCCCCGGTACTGGTGGTGGTGCTGACTGAATCGGGCCCCGAGAACCAGAATAACTGTTGGAAGCACCCGGTGCAAAAGAACCCTGAACTGAAGGAGCACGGGATGAACTCTGGGCTGGCAGGGCACTGAGAGATGATTGACCCTAGTGAGAACTATATGAACCCTAGCTGGATGATGCACCACGGTGAACTGGACGACCCGTATGAGCGTGTCTGTAAGGACGACCCCTACTGCGGTAAAACTGACCCCCGGAAGGAACACCGCTGAAATCACCTGGACCACGAGGCCTCTTAGCCTCCCTCTGTCCACGCTCTTGGCTACAGACCATCTCTATCTGCCGAGCAATGTCAACTACCTCATCAAAAGTAGCACCAGTTCCCCTTTCTCGAGTCATAAGTAACCGCACCTGATATGTGAGGACATCAATGAACCTCCTAATCCTCTCCCTATCTGTGGGAACCAACCAAACTGCGTGACGAGCCAACTCAAAAAATCTCATCTCGTACTGCGTCACAGACATGCCATCTTGATGTAACTGCTCAAACTGTCTGCGCAGCTCCTCTCTGTGAGACTATGGCACGAACTTCTCCAAAAAGAGAACGGAGAATTCCTGCCATGTAAGTGGTACTGCACCAACTAGCCTGCGCCTCTCATAAGCCTCCCACCATCTAAAGGCAGCCCCAGAAAATTAAAAAGTAGTGAACGAGACTCCACTGATCTCTAGAATACTCGCTGTCCAAAGCATCCACTGGCACTTATCCAGAAAACCTTGAGCATCCTCTGACTCAGCACCGCTAAATGATGGAGGTCGAATCCTCACAAATCTCTCAAGTCTCCCCTGCTCATCATCTGCCATAACAGAGACTACCGGGGCCTGAGTAACTACAGCCGGCTGGGCTGGTAGTGCCTCCGGTATCTGAAGTCCCTGCACTACCTGCGCTGGAGTACGGGCAACAGGGGTATGAGTACCTCTCCCGGCCTGAGAAGTGGCTGGTGCGGCCTAAGCCGAAACCACCTGAGCAAGGCCAGTGCAAACTGTCAATATTTGAGTCAAAGCCTCCTGTAGGCCTGGAATCTCAATGGGCACAACTGGTGCCTAAGCGGGTCCCGCCGGCTCAACTACATCCGGAATCTGCTCCTGAGCTAGAGCAACTGTTAGTGCTACAGGTGCTGCTCCAACTGCTGTACAAGTGATACCTCGGCCTCTACCTCGACCCCGACCTCTACCACGACCCGGCCTCTTGCGGCCCCAACTGGTGGCACTGGTAGCTGATTATCTGATCTGGTAGTATGTGTTCTTATCATTTGTGAGAGAATAGAATAACAAAATTTTAGTTTTTCGTCGCACGATAGAATACAAGAAAGTGAAAATTTCCTAAGGGTTCGGCAACCTCTCGCAGATAAGTACAGACGTCTCCGTACCGATCCGCAAGACTCTACTAAACCTGCTCATGATTTGTGAGACCTATGTAACCTAGGCTCTGATACCAACTTATCATGACACAAAATCTCACCCGTCGTGATGGCACCTATCTCGATGCTAGGCAAGCCGACAACATCAATAACCCACAATTTCTTTTAAATACCGAAAACATAATATATAAATTTAAGATTAAATCCTACAAAAATAGATATAAACACTCCCAAAATCCGGTGTCACTAAGTACATGAGCATCTATACATTACAAGTCTGGGAAACCCGGTCTATAATAATCTGAGACCAAATACAATAAATAAAAGGATAGGGAAGGAGAGACAAGGTCTACAAAATATAGCAGCTACCTCTGAATCTCCAAAAAATCAACTGTGTGAAAGAATCAACACCCACTGTGTCCGGGATCACCTGGATCTACACACAAAGTGCAGGGTGTAGTATAAGTACCACCAAGGACTTCGAGGAAGTTCGATGCTATTTGGGTGATTATGGATCGGCTGATCAAGTCCGCGCACTTCGTTCCAGTTGGTACTACTTACTCTTCAGAGCGGTTGGCTGAGATTTACATCTGAGAGATTGTTCGCCTTTATGGTGTCCCAGTTTCCATCATTTCATATAGGGGCACTCAGTTTACATCACAGTTTTGGAGGGCCGTGCAGTGAGAGTTGGGTGCTCAGGTTGAGTTGAGCACAACCTTTCACCCTCAGATGGATGGACAGTCACAGCACACTATTCAGATATTGGAGGACATGCTACGTGCTTGTGTCATCGATTTTGGGGGTTCATGGGACTAGTTTCTGCCACTCGTGGAGTTTGCATATAACAACAATTATCAATCGAGCATTCAGATGGCTCCGTACGAGGCTTTATATGAAAGGAGATGTAGATCTCCAGTAAGATGGTTTGAGCCGGGTGAGGCTAGGCTCTTGGGTACAGACTTGGTCCAGGATGTATTAGACAAGGTGAAATTGATTCAGGTGCAGCTTCGCACGACGTAGTCTAGGCAGAAGAGCTATGCAGACAGGAAGGTCCGTGATGTGTCTTCCATGGTCAGACAGAAGGTTTTTCTGAAGGTATCACCCATGAAGGGTGTTATGAGGTTTGGGAAGAGGGGGAAGTTGAGCCCCCGGTTCATTGGGCCATTTGAGGTGCTTCAGAGGATAGGGAGGTGGCTTATAAGCTTGCCTTTCCACCCATCTTGTCGAGTGTGTATCCAGTGTATCACATTTCTATGCTCTAAAAGTATATTGGCGATCCGTCCCATGATGTGGAGCCGGTAGCCATTTTGGAGCGGCTGGTTCGGATGTTAAGGTAAAAGGAAATAGCTTTAGTGAAGGTGCAGTGGAGAGGTCAGCCTGTGGAGGAGGCCACCCGGGAGACCGAGTGGGAGATGCGAAGCAGATACCCTCACCTATTTGAGACTCTAGGTATGTTTCTATACCCGTTTGAGGACGAACGTTTGTTTAAGAGGGGGAGAATGTAAGGACCCGGCTGGTCGTTTCGAGAGTTATAGCCTCGTTTCTCCCATTTCTGCTTCTTTTGTGCTTTACAGCTGTAATATGTCTTACCGGGTTGGTTGGTTCGGGTCCGGAGTGGTTTTGGAGTGAATTGAGACACTTAGTCTCTTAATTGGACGCTTAAGTTGGAAAAGTCAACCGGACGTCCACTTATAAGAAAACGATCTCGGATTTGAATTTTTATCCTTCCATTAGCTCTGTTAGGTGATTTTGGACTTACTAGCGCGCCCGGAATGTGATTTGGAGATCCGTGGTAGAATTTGGCTTGAATTGGCAAAAGTTAGAATTCTGGCGATTTTGGCCGACAGTGGAAATTTTGATATCAGGATCGGATTGGAGTTTTGGACGTTGGAATAGGTTCTGGTATCATTTTGACTTGTGAGTAAAATTTGAGGTCAATCGGACGTGGTTTGGTAGGTTTCGGCGTAGTTTGTGCAATTCGGAAGTTTAGAAGTTCTTAGGCATGAATCCGAGTGTAATTTCATGTTTTGATGTTGTTTTGAGTGATTCTAGGTTTTGACTAAGTTCGTATATGGTTACATGACCTGTTGGTATGTTTGGTTGAGGTATCCGAGGGCCACGGGGTGATTCCGGGTGGTTAACGAATCGTTTGAAGTGGGAAAAATGCAGTTGAAGCTGCTGTTGCTGGTGTTTCCGCACCTACGGAATGGGAACCGCAGGTACGAGGCCGCAGGAGCAAAGGAAGAGCCGCAGGTGCGGTTAAGGAAGGCCTGGGTTCAGATCGCGAGTGCGATGGAAATCTGACATTTGCGATAGTCGCAGAAGCGGATTGAGAGGCGCATATGCGCAGTTGGATAGCAGGTGCGGCTTGGATCCAGCATCTGCGATGGCCGTAGATGCGGTGAGGTGATTGCAGGAGCGGAGTCAGTAGTTTAATGAATTTATGCAGAAGCGGAGCCCTTTTTCATAGATGCGGTTCCGCAGGTGCGGAACTAGGACCGTAGGTGCGGTTTTGTTGGGCAGAAAACACCAGCTCGAGGTTTTGTCTTTCATTTTCAATTTTGGACTTGAGAAACTCGGGAGAGGCAATTTTTCGAAGGTTTTGAAGGAGCAACGTTTGGGTAAGTGATTCTAACCCATGATGGTGTAAATTTCGTGAATCCATGGCTTTATTCATCATCTAACTTGGGATTTGAGCTAGAAATTTGGGAGTTTAGGGCTTGAGAATTGGAGAGTGAATTTTGGGGATTTGAATGGCCAAATAAGGTTGGATTTTGATAAATTTGGTATGGTTAGACTCATGAGTGAATAGAATTTCGGGTTTTGTGATTTTTGTTGGATTCCGCGACATGGGCCTGGGGGCCGGGTTTGAGCCGATTTTGGATTTTAGCTATAATTTGGTATTTTTCTTGTGGAATTGGTTCCTTTAGCCTATATTGATCATATTGTATTGCTTATGACTAGATTATGGACGTTTGGAGGCCGATTTGAGAGGCAAGGGCATCGCGGAGTAGGATTTTGCTTGGTTTGAGGTAAGTAACGCTTCCAAACTTGATTCTGAGGGTTCGAAACCCCAAATTATGTGTTATGTGATTGGTATTGAGGTGACGCACATGCCAATTGACGGGCGTGCGGGCGTGCACCGTGAGAATTGTGGCCTAGGTGATTCCATGGCATCGTTTAGTGACTCTATTCTGTTAATATCCATGCGTTCATCATATGATAAAGTAATAGAGCTGTAAAGCATGCTAGATATCATGTTTAGGCTTTATGCTGGTATTGTTGGGACCCTTAGTGGTCGTTTCTCTCTGTCATCTCATTATTTTCATTGATATTCCATACTCATTCATGTTCATGTATTTTTATATCATATCTTAGTCTCGATTAGTTATTGAGTTATCATATCATTGTTCTGGGTTTGTTTTCATGACATTGTGAGCCCGTGGGTGAGACTGGAGAGGTTGATGACTGAGTGAAACCGAGAGCCTGGTTTTGAGTGACAGTTATGGGACCGGGCTGCACGCCGCAACGGTTTATATTGATGATTATGATAGCGCTTGGGCTGCAGGAGCCCCTCCGGAGTCTGTAACACACCCCCAGTGAGCGCAGATGATATTATTGAGGGATGGATTTTCTTGGACATGGATTTGTCTGAAATACTTGATACCTGGAGATGGATTTCTCCACAAGGTTGGATTGCCCTTTTTTCTCGGTACTAGTGACTTATAGTCAGTGTTGTATATGTTCCGGGATGGATTTTCCTGGGCCGGATGGCCATATATAGTACCGAGTGGTTGAATACTTGAGAGTGGAGCACATGGTGCATTTCATACAGTCTGTGCATTGACATGTAGAGATGGCTGAGTTGTATACCTTACATTATTTAGATCTGTATTTCCTTTACTGTTTGAGCTGTATATTTGACTTGAAAGCATGCCTACATTTCTGCACATTTATTTCTGTTATACCTGTTGAGGTTGAGTTCGTGACTACCTATCACTCCAAAGTTTGGACTTGTTACTTACTGATTTGGTGTACTCACATTACTCCCTGCACCTCGTGTGCAGATCCAAGCGATACCAGTTGTAGCGGCGGTTGCTGATTGAGGATCCTAGAGTTTTGGAGACTATCAAGGTAGCTACACTGCGTTCGCGGGCCTTGACTCTCCTTCTTTATCTTTGTCGTACTTTCAGTTTATATCCCTAGACACTGTAGTAGACTGTATTTCTGATCTAGACACTCATGTAGTCAGTGACACCCTGGTTTTGGGCTGGATTGTATCACTTTGGGATTTTCTTATGTTTCAAACAATTTTTTTCTTTAATGTTAAATGCTTCCGTTAACGTTTTTAAACTTATTGTTATTGGTGTTGGGTTGTTGAATTGAGGTTGGCCTAGTTCCATGATAAGTGTCATCACGACGGTTGATTTGGGTCGTGACACGAAATCCGAGATTAAAAAATCCGACTTTTATTGATTTGGTTTGGTCTTTAGATTTAATAACCCGAAATAATTGGTTTGCTTTGATAATTGAAAAATCCGAACCAACCCTACCTGTGTACACCCCTAAGTATTTTTATTGCCTATTGGCATAATATATAAACATGCCCTCAAACTTGGTCTCAGCTGGCAAGTATGCACTCCAACTTTGGGTGTGCACAAGTAGGCACCTCATCTTGTCTCCACTTTGTTTGTTCAACACTCTAACTTACAAAATGATCATCTAGACACCTCCAAAATTTTTGTGCTACCTCAGTGCCACATCAACATTTGAGTTTACATGTTCAACTTTATACAAGTTGAGGTGTCTACTTACGTACACCCAAAGTTGGAGGACACACTTGCCAGCTGAGGCCAAGCTTGAGGGTCTTTTTATTTATTATGCCATTTTTATTCCATATTCTGACATACATAAATGTACATATATCAATTTCAATGTAAGTTATGCAGTATTACTAATACACGCTTATTTTTATTTTATTTTTGTATTAAACTCTAGATAAGTTATACAAAATTTAGTTTAACCAAATACTAGAAAAGTATAATTATGTGGAGATTATATGAGTAATAGAGAAATCTGTACCTTTGGGCTGAAAAAAAAAAACAAATCTGTGTCTCTGATTTGTCATAACATATTCAAGACTTTATTATCTATTTCGAAAACAGATTCTAATTTCTCAATTTCATTATTAGGAATTGATAATTTTATTATCGAATGTTAATATCCTTCAGAAAAATCAATAACCTACCCTATTGAGATGTCCCCTTTAAAATTTAGTTGGTTCAACATTATTTTTCTTTTTGAATGAACTAGTATATATAGAACCTGCACGATGTGCGTAATATTAAAAAATATTAATCATGTCGAAGTTTGATCTAACTTAATATTTACTATAAGGGGTTTCTTATTGCATACTTACTTTAATAAGAAAAGGGCTTCTCATTACCTTGTCAAAAAATGAACTTGAAATTAGATTACTTTCCAAACACCAAATTAGGCAAATTAAGTTACTAACTTTTCCAAATAGATTATAAGTAATCTTGGTTACTATTTTCCCATACAAAAAAAAAAAAAAATCATTGCAAGTCTTTTGTTTCCCTATAAATACATTGCTAAAAACAAGACTTAAATTGCAAGAGATATTAAATAGTAACAGACTCATAGAGTTATTGTAGTGCTATTAAAATACTTGGAAGAGAATGAAGAAGGCAACATTTTTCCTAAAGGTTTTCTTGGTGTCCTTTTTGCTTATTTCCTTAGGTAAATAAATAGCTCTGTTTCTCTATATTCTTTTTTATAGGCCACAATTTCAACGGTAGGGGTAAAGTCTGTGTATTCAGTATTCACTATCCTCTTCAAATCCTATTTGTGAGATTATACTGGGTTTGTTGTTGTTGTTATAATTTCAACAGTAATGTTAAAATTTTCAAATTCAGTAAGGTAGTATACTGTTACTATCCGAAATTCTCACCTTCTGAACCATGATGACGCCAAACATTTTTACTTGCTAGGCAAGCCAACGTTAGAATAATGCTAGCCATTTTTAAATAATTTTAAATTAATTAATAATAAAGAAACAAATGCGAAAATAAAGTTTGAAATAGAGTGAAGGATCCATAATAATAGCGATGCCTAAATACCATCCCAGAACTGGTGTCACAAGTGCACGAACTGCTAGAATAATACAAATAAAGGTCTGAATAAAATTCAAGCTATTTAAAAAATAATAAACCAAGATAAGATAGAAGGGGGCTTCAGAACTGCGAACGCTATGCAACTATACCTCAAGTCTCCTCTGAGTAACTGAATCCGAGCACGTCTACGGTAGGCCGCTAGGACCAACTCCAAAATCTGCACAAGAAGTACAGAGTGTAGTATGAGTACAACCGATCCCATGTACTCCATAAGTATCGAGCCTAACCTCGACGAAGTAGTGACGAGGCTATGACAAGATACGTACGTAAACAACATGTACAAGTATAAACAAATACGAAGCAACAATAATACAATAAATAATAATTTATAAATTGGGAGGGAATATGCGAAGGGGAATGATATAATAATTTCAGCAGGAGAAGTATCACTTAGCGGCAAATTAATTTATCAACAATAAAATGAACAAATGATAATATAAAAATGGCACGACACCACCCTTCGTGCTTTAACTCTCTTTTGGCACGGCATCACCCTTCGTGCTTTTACACTCTCTGAAAATGACACGGCATCACCCTTCGTACTTTTACTCTCAAAAATGACATGCCAACACCCTTCGTGTTTTTACACTCTTTCTCACCATGACAATGATAGAATAAATAATAAAAATAGAACGACATCACCCTTCGTGCTTTTATACTCCTTCTCACCATGTTCAACAATAAATTAATCAGTAAATATTTCATGAATAATGATCAAATAATCAATAATAAATTTAAAAAGGAATATCTTAATTAAATAGGTAATTATTCAAACTTAAATAAAATCCTCCAGCATGCTTTGACTCAACCACAACGCATAAGTACTCGTCACCTCACATATACATTGTACCCGCACATTAAATCACGTAGCAAATAGACAATTGAATCCTACTCCCTCAAGTAAAGGTTAACCACGACACTTACCTCGCTTTGCAGCAAAATTCAAGATTCCAATAAACCCTTGCCTCGCGAACTAATGTCCGAAATCCTCAAATCTAGTCATAAATAATTTAATATACTCAATACAAATCGTAGGAATTAATTCCGTATGAATTTACTAATTTTTTGGATTAAAATCCAAAATTCGAATCACAGAAAAACTTACAAAATCCGATCACCCGTTCCGAGAGGAGTCCAACCATACAAAAGTTATCAAATTCCGATGTCAAATGAACCTTCAAATCTTAAATATTTTTTTTTTGGAAAGTTTTACAAAAAATTTAATTTCTTCCATCTAAATCCGAAATAAAGGATGAATATAGACATGAATTTATGAAATATAATCACTTTTGTTTATAGAACACTTACCAATTCAAAATCGTGAAAACCACCTTTGGAATCGCCAAAATTCGAGACTTAAAACTCAAAAATGAGTAAAAATGGCTAAAACCCGATTTTATATATTCTGCCCAGCATTATCACATATGTGGACTATATTTTCGCACCTGCGGCCTCGCATTTGCGAGACAAAGTTCGCATTTTCTTGAATAAAATCTATGTCCTACGAAAAAAAATAAAAATAAAATAATATATATATATATATATATATATATATATATATATATATATATATATATATATATATATATATATATATATATATATATAGTATCTTTGTAGATAGTAATAATCCCCTGTGGTTTTTCTTTGTGCCTCGGTTCTTTTCCATGGGATGTAGTTTGAACCGGGTAATTTTGTTTTCTTTTTAGAGTAGAGTAGGAATGTAGGGAATAAAAGGAGGAAGAATGATGAACCTAGGTGACCTTGACTTGGTTGATACTGGCATATTTAAGCTTTTACATATGTAATATCTTCCCTTCTCACTCTGAAATTATTGATGATGCCTTGTTAAAACGGATAGCATGTTTTGTTGCAGCCTATTTCTCATTTTCTTGACTTGTGTTCACTTTGCGCTTAATGCTTAATATCTCGTTGCTCCGTGAATACTTGCATTGTTTGAGAGTCGGAATGTAACCGTCCTTAATGAGTCATGTGCCATGTGTGGTGAGGTTTTTGTGTAGTCCATGTAGTGTACTTGTGTCTAGAACTTGCCCGGTATGTGAGTTGAAGCGAAATTTTAGGTGATGCTCGGTTTGAAAAATGATTTTAGGCTTTCTTTGATCTTTTTGAGCTTATTGCTTATCACAAATAAAATCTATCCCTAGTTAAACCTTTTGAGCCTGTAGACCTTTTATTTGGTACCCACATTACAAGCCTATACCCTTTTTATTCTTAATTGACATTGTTTTGATCCTTTTACCTCTTAAAGCACTTTAATTGTTAGATGAGCGCTAAAAGAAGTAAGAAGGGAATAAGTGTGGGGTGACTTTTGAGTGAAACCAATGAAAGAAAGAAGGGTGCACTTATTTTGTAAAATAATACACCACTAGCGGAAATTAAAAAAAAAAAAAAAAGAGAAAGAAAAATATAGATGAATAAATTGTTGTCTTGTTCTTGCTAGTGGGTATGAATTAAAGTAGTGCTTAAAGAAAGAGGAAATATTGTTGAGGTGATATTATTTGTGAAATTGAAGTGGTGTTGAAGAATTTGCGCTTAAGTTATTTGATGATGTGTTAAAGTGCTTAGGAGGGTGAATCACTATTCCTTAAATATATCCTACCCGTCCCTTAGCCCACATTACAACCATGAAAAAGTCCTAATTGATTTTAGATCGAGCGAGCTTACATTAGTAGAGATTTACATTAAGGGCAAGCCTATGGTACCAATTACATGCATGTGACTTCTTTTGTGAGAGTGAGCGATTTTCTTTGTGAGCATGAATGTGTGGATTGATTTTACTCTCTCTGCTTTTGTTGTGAGGGCACATGGTTTCACGAGGGATAGGTAACGTTATTAGACTTCTCTATGATGTTGGTTGTTCAAGCCATGAGTGCATTGTGACATTGAGTCGGTTTTTGAGGTTAGGATTGTTGTGAGCATGTTGTCTTTGTTCGAATATGTTTAAAGAAGGGCATAAGAAAAGGGAAGTGTGTTGATGCATAGTCTAGAGCCTAATTGTAGCAAATAACCACGGTCATAGGTGCAGTGTGCTTTGAATGATAAGAGTTTAATTTTGTTTCGTCTACTATAGGATGGTTTGTTCGAGGACGAACAAAGGTTTAAGTGTGGGGTAGTGATGTTTGGCATATTTCGATATGTGTTGATGTTACTTTGCCCATGCTTTAACCACTTTTTGATGTTATTTAATCTTTAAAACACCCAACATGGTGTAATTATTGGTTTGATGACTAATTAAGTTATGTGTGACGATTTAAGGTGTTCGGAGTGCAAAATATGAAGAAAAGGTGGTTTAGCTAGAGGAAGAAGGGTTGGATGCGTCGCATCCAACCTAGGAAAACATCATCCTGCATGCAACCTTAGCAGTGAAGTTGGGCCATCGCGTCCGCCATCGCGTGCGAAACTGGGAAGTAGAAGTGAAGCTGGATGCGTCGCGTCCACCATCGCATGCAAGCTGAGAAATAGAGGACAAGGTGGATGCGTCGCATCCACCTTCGCAGGCAAAAATTGAAATAGAGGACAAGCTGGATGCGTCGCATCCACCTTAGCATCAATCCCTGAAGCCGATTTGGACTAGGAATAGGAGAGCTTTGGCCCACGACTTTTGTACGCAATATATAAGCCAAAAACGCCTCCTTTAGGTTATCTAACATATTGGGAAGAGGGAAAAAGCCAGGAAAAAGCTGTGAAGGCCGGAATTCATCAAGTTTCATCTTTCTCCCACCAAACTTAGTAATTTTTATGTTTCTTTATATGATTTGTTGTTTGGCTACCATGTCTATGTGGAGCTAAACTTCACGTTCTAGGGCACACTCACGCAAGTATACGCGGTCGTCAAGTAATAAAGTGACTCAAAGTCGGATGTCGAACCCACGAGGACTTATGATTAACTATTAACTAAATTAGCCTATCTTAATTATCTAAACAAGAATTAAATCTAAAAATATTTTATTCTAACTAATTAAATAAGAAAAATATAAATAATAGACTTTGAACAGAGAAAGAGCAGATTTTAAGGATCTCAATGTAATGAAAACGATCTAGGGTTATGGGCTATCTAACAATCCTATTGTATTCTTCAATTGAATTGACCGACTAATTTATCTAGCTTATTGGTTGACAGGGTTAATGCTCATAAGAATCTGTCGAGTACTTACTCGCCTATTCAAGCTAACCTAACGCCTATATGTCTATGTGGAGCTAAACTTCACGTTCTAGGGTTGTGGTTCTTTCATGACTATTGTTATTCGGATATTGATTTTGACTTCTTGATTTATCATATTAGTTTATTTATTCAATCTTGCACTTAATTATTTAATTGATTGATCACCAATTGAATATTATCTACGAATCTAGAATTGCACTCGAAAGTGGGAATTCTATATTGCATATAGGATTGAGTAGGGCAAGTTCTTGAACTCGGGCATCGGGGAACGGATTCGTAGTTAGGATAGACATATACCTAATTGCCTTGCTTGGTTGATTTACAGGAATTATAAATGCGTTCTTGTTGATTCTAACTCCATAGACATATAGGCGTTAGGTTAGCTTGAATAGGCGAGTAAGAACTCGACAGATTCTTATGAGCATTAACCCTGTCAACCAATAAGCTAGATAAATTAGTCGGTCAATTCAATTGAAGAATACAATAGGATTGTTAGATAGCCCATAACCCTAGATCGTTTTCATTACATTGAGATCCTTAAAATCTGCTCTTTCTCTGTTCAAAGTCTATTATTTATATTTTTCTTATTTAATTAGTTAGAATAAAATATTTTTAGATTTAATTCTTGTTTAGATAATTAAGATAGGCTAATTTAGTTAATAGTTAATCATAAGTCCTCGTGGGTTCGACATCCGACTTTGAGTCACTTTATTACTTGACGACCGCGTATACTTGCGTGAGTGTGTTTGGTCGCAACAAGTGGCCTCCACCTCTAACAGCCTGACCCCACCTCTAATGGTATGACCTCCACCTCTAGCGGCCTGACCCCTACCTCTAGCTGGATGAGCAGGCGGTAAAGCAACCAGAGATGGAATCATAGCACGAGAATTCTGCTACTGCATGCTGCCCTACGACTTGGGGCAGAATCTAGCAATGTGCCTCGGATCACCACACATATAACAGGACCTCGGCTGCTGTGACTGTTGACCCTGAAATTGTCCCTGTCGACCTGAGTAACCACCTTGGAAACCCTGGATCGAAGGTGCACTAATAGGAGTTGGTGGTGTACTGTAGGATACCTGGAGCGCCGAATGAAACGACCTGGGAGAATGACCCCTACCAAAATTAACCCTGCCTCCAGACAAGGCACCACTGAACCCACCGAACTTCCGAGGCCTCTTATCAGACCCCTCCCCTCTTTCCTGTGCAAGAACCATCTTGATCCTCCTAGCAATATTAGCAGCTGCCTGAAAGGAAATCTCACTTCCGGTCTCCTTAGCCATCTGAAGCCTGATAGGGTGAGTAAGTCCCCCAATAAACCTCCTCACTCTCTCTCCCTCAGTAGGATGTAAAAGGAGAGCATGACGGGCTAGATCTACAAAATGGGTCTCGTACTGAGTAACAGTCATACTGCCCTGTTGGAGACGCTCAAACTGCCTGCGAAAATCCTCTCTCAATGTGATAGGGAGAAACTTCTCTACAGATAGCCATGAGAACTGCTCCCAAGTCAGTGTAGGTGACCCAACTGGTCTGGTCAATATAAAATCTCTCCACCACCTCTTATCAGAATACGTCATCTGAAATACAGTAAAATCGACCCCATTGGTCTTAACTATACCCATGTTCCGCAATACCTCATGGCAGCAGTCAAGATAATTATGTGGGCCCTCAGAAGGTATACCACTGAAGTGAACTGGAAAGAGCTTAGTAAACTTATCCAGTCTAAATAAGTCCTTAGAAGACATGGCAGGCCTATCACCGGCCTGCGCCGCAACAACTTGCTAAATTACCCCAACTGGCGGGGCTGCCGGAGCCTGATACTGGGAAGCCATCTGCTCCGGAGCGGGAGTAGTGGGAGTTTGTGCTCCTCCCCCAACCTATGAGACGGCTGGTGTCACTGAAACGTACCATTCTGGGCCATTCCCTCCATAAGACTCACCAAACAGACTAGAACGTCCTGAAGCACTGGAGTAGCTATGAATACTTACGGGACCTGAACTGGTCCAACTCGTACAGTCTGAACTGGAACCTCCTCTTGAAGATCCACCTCAGGTTCTACAACATGTATTGCTGCTCGAGCTCTAGACTGAGCTCCACCTCTGCCTCTGCCTCGGCCTCTAGCACGACCTTAGACTCGACCTCTACCCCTGGTCATAGTTGCCACCAGGGGCTCTGGTCCCTTTCCATTAGTAGATGTATTACGTGTTCTCACCATCTGCGAGAGAATAAGAATAGAATGGTTCAATCATCGATGATAGAATAAGATCGCACGACAGAATAAGAAAGAAGTGATATTGTTCCTAAACTTCATAGCCTCTGAAAGATAGGTACAGACATCTTCGTACCGATCCTTCAGACTTTACTAAGCTTGCTCGTGACTCGTGAGACCTAAGTAACCTAGTGCTCTGATACCAACTGTCATGACCCGAAATTCCCACCTTCGGGACCGTGATGGCGCCTAACATTTTTACTTGTTAAGCAAACCAACGTTAGAATAATGCTAGCCATTTTAAAAAAAAATTAAATTAATTAATAACAAAGAAACCAATGCAGTAATAAAGTATGAAATTGAGTAAATAATCCATAATAATAGCGATGTCTAAATACCATCCCAGAACTGGTGTCACAAGTGCACGAGCTACTAGAATAATACAAATAAAGGTCTGAATAAAATTCAAGCTGTTTGAAAAATAATACACAGCTAAGATACGATAGAAGGGGACTTCAGAACTGCGAACGCTATGCAGCTATACCTCAAGTCTCCTCTTAATAACTGAATCCGAGCATGTCTACGGTACGCCACTGGGACTAACTCCAAAATCTGCACAAGAAGTGTAGAGTATAGTATGAGTACAACCGAACCATGTACTCCGTAAGTGTCGAGCCTAACCTCGACGAAGTAGTGACGAGGCTATGACAAGTCATGTACGTTAACAATCTGTACAAGTATAAACAAATACGAAGCAAAAATAATACAATAAATAACAATTTATCAATTGGAGGGACCATGCGAAGGGGAATGATATAATAATTTCAGTAGGAGAAGTATCACTTAGCAGTCAATTAATTTATCAATAATAAAATGAGCAAATGATAATATAAAAATGGCGTGGCACCACCCTTCGTGCTTTAACTCTCTTTTGGCACGACATCACCCTTCGTGCTTTTACACTCTTTGAAAATGACACGACATCACCTTTCGTGTTTTTACTCTAAAAAATGACATGGCAACACACTTCGTGCTTTTACACTCTTTCTCACCATGACAATGATAGAATAAATAATAAAAATGGCACGACATCATCCTTCATGATTATACACTCCTTCTCACCATGTTCAACAATAATTAAATCAGTAAATATTTCATGAATAATTATCAAATAATTAATAATAAATTTAAACAGAAATATCTTAATTAAATAGGCAATTATTCAAAATTAAATAAAATCCTCCAGCATGCTTTGACTCAACCACAACACATAAGTACTCGTCACCTCACATATACATTGTACCCGCACATTAAATAACGTAGCAAATAGACAATTGAATCCTACTCCCTCAAGTCAAGGTTAACCACGATACTTACCTCGCTTTCCAGCCAAATTCAAGATTCCAATAAACCATTGCCTCGCGAACTAGTGTCCGAAATCCTCAAATCTAGTCATAAATAATTCAATATACTCAATACAAATCGTAGGAATTAATTCCATATGAATTTACTAATTTTTCGGATTAAAATCCGAAATGCATCTCAAAAATCAAAATCCGAAATTTATCTCAAAATTCAACAGTGGGGCCCACGTCTAGAATCTCAGCAAAACTTACGAAATCCGAACACCCGTTCCGAGAGGAGTCCAACCATACAAAAATTATTAAATTTCGATATCAAATGAACCTTCAAATCTTAAATTTTCGTTTTTAGAAAGTTTTACAAAAATTCTAATTTCTTCTATCTAAATCCGAAAATTATGTATTCTGCCCAGCATTTTCGCATCTGCGGACTATATTTTTGCACCTGCGGCCTCACATTTGCGAGAAAAAGCTCGCATTTGCAGAACAGAGCAGCTCGTCCAGTGGCCGCATTTGCGCTCAGAAATGTCGCACCTGCGACATCGCAGAAGCGCCCTTCTAATCGCAGAATCGGTCTTCCTCGTAGAAGCAGCTCATCCGTCGTGGATGCGGTTGCGCACCGGCGCTCATTTCTCCACAGAAGCGGAGCTCGACAGGGCTGTCCAATATTACAGAAGCGACTGAAATTTTGCAGGAGCGACCACGCACCTGCGTACCAAATGTCGCAAGTGCGACACACCAGAACGAACACTGGGCAACAGGTTCCAATTGCTCGGTAACTCATCTGAAACTCATCCGAGCCACTCGGGACGTCGTCCAAATATTCTAACAAGTCCAAAAATATAATACGGACTTACTCGGAGTTTCAATTCATGTCAAACAACATCAAAATTATAATTCACACCTCGATTCAAACTTTTGATTTTTCAAACTTTTCAGTTTGCAAAACTCGTGCCAAAACATATTAAACGAATCCGGAATGACTTCAAATTTGGCAACAAGTCATAAATAACATAACAGAGCTATTCTAATTTTCAGAATCGGATTCCGACTCCGATATCAAAAAGTCAAATTCGTGGTCAAACTTTGGAAATCTTTAGCCTTTAAATTCCTAGTTTCCGTTAAATGGCCATAACTTGAGTTAGGGACCTCCAAATTAAATTCCGGCATACACTCAAGTCCCAAATCATGAGACGGGCCTACCATAACTGTCAAAACACCGATTCGGGTCTGTTTGCTAAAATATTGACCAAAGTCAACTTAGTTGAGTTTTAAAGCTCTTTTTCACATTTTAATCAATTTTTCACATAAACATTTTCTGAAAAATTATACGGACAACGCACGCAAGTCGATGTTTTCAAACTTATTGTTATTGGGCTGGATTGTATCACTTTGGGATTTTCTTATGTTTCAAACAATTTTTTTCTTTAATGTTAAATGCTTCCGTTAACGTTTTCAAACTTATTGTTATTGGTGTTGGGTTGTTGAATTGAGGTTGGCCTACTTTCATGATAAGTGTCATCACGACGGTTGATTTTGGGCCGTGACACGAAATCCGAGATTAAAAAATTCGACTTTTATTGATTTGGTTTGGTCTTTAGATTTAATAACCCGAAATAATTGGTTTGCTTTGATAATTGAAAAATCCGAACCAACCCTACCTGTGTACACCCCTAAGTATTTTTATTGCCTATTGGCATAATATATAAACATGCCCTCAAACTTGGTCTCAGCTGGCAAGTATGCACTCCAACTTTGGGTGTGCACAAGTAGGCACCTCATCTTGTCTCCACTTTGTCTGTTCAATACTCTAACTTACAAAATGATCATCTAGACACCTCCAAAATTTTTGTGCTACCTCAGTGCCACATCAGCATTTGAGTTTACATGTTCAACTTTATACAAGTTGAGGTGTCTACTTACGTACACCCAAAGTTGGAGGACACACTTGCCAGCTGAGGCCAAGCTTGAGGGTCTTTTTATTTATTATGCCATTTTTATTCCATATTCTGACATACATAAATGTACATATATCAATTTCAATGTAAGTTATGCAGTATTACTAATACACGCTTATTTTTATTTTATTTTTGTATTAAACTCTAGATAAGTTATACAAAATTTAGTTTAACCAAATACTAGAAAAGTATAATTATGTGGAGATTATATGAGTAATAGAGAAATCTGTACCTTTGGGCTGAAAAAAAAAAACAAATCTGTGTCTCTGATTTGTCATAACATATTCAAGACTTTATTATCTATTTCGAAAACAGATTCTAATTTCTCAATTTCATTATTAGGAATTGATAATTTTATTATCGAATGTTAATATCCTTCAGAAAAATCAATAACCTACCCTATTGAGATGTCCCCTTTAAAATTTAGTTGGTTCAACATTATTTTTCTTTTTGAATGAACTAGTATATATAGAACCTGCACGATGTGCGTAATATTAAAAAATATTAATCATGTCGAAGTTTGATCTAACTTAATATTTACTATAAGGGGTTTCTTATTGCATACTTACTTTAATAAGAAAAGGGCTTCTCATTACCTTGTCAAAAAATGAACTTGAAATTAGATTACTTTCCAAACACCAAATTAGGCAAATTAAGTTACTAACTTTTCCAAATAGATTATAAGTAATCTTGGTTACTATTTTCCCATACAAAAAAAAAAAAAAATCATTGCAAGTCTTTTGTTTCCCTATAAATACATTGCTAAAAACAAGACTTAAATTGCAAGAGATATTAAATAGTAACAGACTCATAGAGTTATTGTAGTGCTATTAAAATACTTGGAAGAGAATGAAGAAGGCAACATTTTTCCTAAAGGTTTTCTTGGTGTCCTTTTTGCTTATTTCCTCAGGTAAATAAATAGCTCTGTTTCTCTATATTCTTTTTTATAGGCCACAATTTCAATGGTAGGGGTAAAGTCTGTGTATTCAGTATTCACTATCCTCTTCAAATCCTATTTGTGAGATTATACTGGGTTTATTGTTGTTGTTATAATTTCAACAGTAATGTTAAAATTTTCAAATTCAGTAAGGTAGCATACTGTTACTATCCGAAATTCTCACCTTCTGAACCATGATGACGCCTAACATTTTTACTTGCTAGGCAAGCCAACGTTAGAATAATGCTAGCCATTTTTAAATAATTTTAAATTAATTAATAATAAAAAAACAAATGCGAAAATAAAGTTTGAAATAGAGTGAAGGATCCATAATAATAGCGATGCCTAAATACCATCCCAGAACTGGTGTCACAAGTGCACGAACTGCTAGAATAATACAAATAAAGGTCTGAATAAAATTCAAGCTATTTGAAAAATAATAAACCAAGATAAGATAGAAGGGGACTTCAGAACTGCGAACGCTATGCAACTATACCTCAAGTCTCCTCTGAGTAACTGAATCCGAGCACGTCTACGGTAGGCCGCTAGGACCAACTCCAAAATCTGCACAAGAAGTACAGAGTGTAGTATGAGTACAACCGATCCCATGTACTCCATAAGTATCGAGTCTAACCTCGACGAAGTAGTGACGAAGCTATGACAAGATACGTACGTAAACAACATGTACAAGTATAAACAAATATGAAGCAACAATAATACAATAAATAATAATTTATAAATTGGGAAGGAATATGCGAAGGGGAATGATATAATAATTTCAGCAGGAGAAGTATCATTTAGCAGCAAATTAATTTATCAACAATAAAATGAACAAATGATAATATAAAAATGGCACGACACCACCCTTCGTGCTTTAACTCTCTTTTGGCACGGCATCACCCTTCGTGCTTTTACACTCTCTGAAAATGACACGGCATCACCCTTCGTACTTTTACTCTCAAAAATGACATGCCAACACCCTTCGTGTTTTTACACTCTTTCTCACCATGACAATGATAGAATAAATAATAAAAATAGAACGACATCACCCTTCGTGCTTTTATACTCCTTCTCACCATGTTCAACAATAAATTAATCAGTAAATATTTCATGAATAATGATCAAATAATCAATAATAAATTTAAAAAGGAATATCTTAATTAAATAGGTAATTATTCAAACTTAAATAAAATCCTCCAGCATGCTTTGACTCAACCACAACGCATAAGTACTCGTCACCTCACATATACGTTGTACCCGCACATTAAATCACGTAGCAAATAGACAATTGAATCCTACTCCCTCAAGTAAAGGTTAACCACGATACTTACCTCGCTTTGCAGCAAAATTCAAGATTCCAATAAACCCTTGCCTCGCGAACTAGTGTCCGAAATCCTCAAATCTAGTCATAAATAATTTAATATACTCAATACAAATCGTAGGAATTAATTCCGTATGAATTTACTAATTTTTTGGATTAAAATCCAAAATTCGAATCACAGAAAAACTTACAAAATCCGATCACCCGTTCCGAGAGGAGTCCAACCATACAAAAGTTATCAAATTCCGATGTCAAATGAACCTTCAAATCTTAAATATTTTTTTTTGGAAAGTTTTTCAAAAAATTTAATTTCTTCCATCTAAATCTGAAATAAAGGATGAATATAGACATGGATTTATGAAATATAATCACTTTTGTTTATAGAACACTTACCAATTCAAAATCGTGAAAACCACCTTTGGAATCGCCAAAATTCGAGACTTAAAACTCAAAAATGAGTAAAAATGGCTAAAACCCGATTTTATATATTCTGCCCAGCATTATCACATATGTGGACTATATTTTCGCACCTGCGGCCTCGCATTTGCGAGACAAAGTTCGCATTTGCGAAACGGGGCAGCTTGTCCAGTGGCCACATCTGCGCCCAGAAATGTCGCACCTGCGACATCGCAAAAGCGCCCTTGTGACGGCAGAAGCGGTCTTCCTCGCAGAAGAGGTTCATCTATCGCGGATGCGGTTGCGCACCTGCGCTTATTTTTCCGCCGAAGTGGAGCTTGTCAGGGCTGTCCAATTCTGCAGGAGCGACCACGCACCTACGGACCAAATGTCGCAGGTGCGACACAGCAGAACCATCACTGAGCAACAGGTTCCAATTGCTCTGTGACTCGTCCGAAACTCATCCGAGTCACTCGATAAGTTGTCTGAATATTCCAACAAGTCCATAAATATAATACGGACTTACTCGGGGTTTCAATTCACGTCAAACAATATCAAAATATATTAAACGAATCCGGAATGACTTCAAATTTGGCACACAAGTCATAAATAACATAACTGAGCTATTCTAATTTCCAGAATTGGATTCCGTCCCCGATATTAAAAAGTTAAATCCGTGGTCAAACTTTGAAAATCTTTAGCCTTTAAATTCTTAGTTTCCGTTAAATGGCATTAACTTGAGCTAGGGACCTCCAAATTAAATTATGGGCATACGCCCAAGTCTCAAATCACGAGACGGACCTACAGGAACTTTCAAAATACTGATCTGGGTCTATTTGCTAAAAATATTGACCAAAGTCATCTCAATTGAGTTTTAAAGATCTATTTCATATTTTAATCAATTTTTCATATAAACACTTTTCGAAAAATTATACGGACTGCGGACGCAAGTCGGGGAATAATAAATAGTACTTTTCGAGGTCTTAGAATACATAATTAATTATTAAATTTAAAGATGACCTTTTGGGCCATCACATTCTCCACATCTAAAACAAACGTTCGTCCTCGAATGGAATTAAAAAAGTACTTGACCTCGTGAAAAGGTATAGATATTTATTCCGCATGTCCGACTCGGACACTCAGGTAGCTGTCTCAATTGGTTGACTTCTCAATTGCACCTGACCTGAAGGATAACTCTTAGACCTCAACTGTCGGACCTGCCGGACTAGAATAGATACCGACTCCTCCTCATAAGTCAAATCCTTGTCCAATTAGAATGAGATGAAATCTAACACATGGGACGGATCACCATGATATTTTCGGAGCATAGACACATGGAACACCGGATGAACTGCTGATAAACTAGGTGGTAATGCAAGCCTGTAGGCTACTTCGCCCACCCTTTTAAGAATGTTGAAGGGTCCTATATACCTAGGGCTCAACTTTCCCTTCTTTCCAAACCTCATTATACCTTTCATAGGTGAAACCCGAGCAATACTCTTTCTCCAACCAAGAATGCAATATCACGAACCTTATGGTCGGCATAACTCTTTTGCCTAGACTCAGCTGTGCGAAGTCGATCCTGAATAATTTTGACCTTATCCAATGCATCCTGTACCAAATTGGTACCCAACAACTGAGCCTCTCCCGGTTCAAACCAGCCAACTGGCGAACGACATCGCCTTCCGTACAATGCATCATACGGAGCCATCTGAATGCTCGACTGGTAGCTATAACAAAAGCGCAAAGCATATCTTCCAATATCTGAATAGTGCGTTCTGACTGTCCGTCTGTCTGTGGATGAAATGTTATACTCAACTCAAACCGTGTGCCTAACTCATGTTGTACAACCCTCCAGAAGTGCAAAGTGAACTACGTAGGTCGATGAGAAATGATAGACACGGGCACACCGTGAAGGCGAAAAATCTCACGAATGTAAATTTCAGCTAACCACTCTGAAGAATAGGTAACTGCCACTGGAGTGAAATGTTCTGACTTGGTCAACCTGTCCACAATGACCCAAACTGCATCAAATTTTCGCTGAGTCCGTGGAAGCCCAACAACAAAATCCATAGTGATACACTCCCACTTCTACTCAGGAATTTTTAACTTCTGAAGCAAACCACCAGGTCTCTGATGCTCGTACTTGACTTGTTGACAATTTAGACACCGAGCTACATATGCAACTATATCCTTCTTCATTCTCCTCCACCAATAATGTTGCCCTAAATTTTGATACATTTTGGCAGCACCTGGATGAATAGAATACCTGGAACTGTGTGCCTCTTCAAGAATTAATTCACGAAGCCCATCCACATTAGGTACACAAATACGACCCTGCATTCGCATAACTCCATCTTCCCCCACAACAACCTGTTTGGCATCATCATGCTGCACCGTGTCCTTGAGGACAAGAAAATTAGGATCATTATACTGCCGCTCTCTGATGCTCTCATACAAAGAAGACCGAGCGACTGTGCAATCTAGAACCCGACTGGGTTCTGAAATATCTAACCTCACGAACTGATTAGCCAAAGTATGAACATCTGCCGCTAACGGTCTCTCACCCACCGGAATATATGCAAGACTACCCATACTCACAACCTTTCTACTCAAAGAATCGGCCACCACATTGGCCTTTCTGGGGTGATACAAAATAGTGATATCATAGTCCTTCAACAGCTCCAACTATCTTCTCTGCCTCAAATTGAGATCCTTTTGTTTGAACAAATATTGTAGGCTACCATGATTAGTAAATACCTCACACGAGACACTGTACATGTAATGCCTCCAAATCTTCAGCGCATGAACAATGGCTTCCAATTTTAAGTCATGAATAGGATAATTCTTCTCGTGAACTTTCAACTGCCGCGACGCATATGCAATCACCTAGCCATCTTGCATCAATACGACACCCAGCCCAACGCGAGATGCATCACAATACACCGTATAAGATCCTGAACCTGTGGGTAGTACCAACACTGGTGCCATAGTCAATGTAGTCTTGAGCTTCTGAAAACTTAACTCACACTCGTCTAAACATCCGAATGGAATACCTTTCTGGGTCAGTCTGGTCAATGGGATTGCTGTAGATGAAAACCCCTCCACGAACCGACGATAATAACCTACCAAACCCAGGAAACTCCGGATCTCTATAACTGAAGTAGGTCTAGGCCAGTTCTGAACAGCCTCAATCTTCTTAGGATCCGCTTTTATTCCTTCTACCGATACAACATGCCCTCAAAAGGCAACTGAGTCTAACCAAAATTCACATTTTGAAATTTGGCATATAACTGATTATTATTCAAAGTCTGAAGCACACTCCGAAGATGCTACTCATGCTCCTCTTGACTGCTGGAGTAAATCAAGATATCATCAATGAATACAACCACAAAAGAATCCAAATAGGTCTTGAACACTCGATTCATCAAATCCATAAATGCTGTTGGGGCATTTGTCAACCCAAATGACATCACTAGGAATTTGTAATGCCCATACCGAGTCCGAAAAGTTATCTTAGGGATATCAGATGCCATAATCTTCAACTGATGGTAACCAGACCTCAAGTCGATCTTTGAAAACACCTTGGCACCCTGAAGCTGATAGAATAAGTCATCAATACTTGGCAGTGAATACTTGATCTTGATAGTAACCTTGTTCAACTGCCGATAATCTATATACATTCACATTAAACCATCTTTCTTCTTTACAAATAACACCGGTGCACTCCAGGGCGAGACACTAGGTCTAATAAATCCTTGATCAAGCAAGTCTTGTAACTACTTCTTCAGTTTTTTCAGTTCTGGCGGGGCCATACGGTATGGTGGAATAGAAATGGGCTGAGTATCCTGAGCCAAATCAATACAGAAGTCTATATATTTGTCGGGTGGAATCCCCGACAAATCTTCAGGTAATACTTCTCGAAATTCACGAACAACTGGTACTGAGTCCATAGAAGGAACATCCGCACTGGAATTGTGAATATAAGCCAAATAGGCTAGACACCCTTTCTCGACCATACGTCGAGCCTTCATATAAGAAATAACCCTGCTGGTAGAATGACCAGAAGTTCGTTTCCACTCTAATCGAGGTAACCCCAGCATGGCTAGGGTCACCGTCTTGGCATGACAATCCAATATAGCACGATAAGGTGACAACCAATCCATACCCAAGATGATATCAAAATCTACCATATCAAGAAGTAGAAGATCCACACTAGTCTCAAGACTCCCAATAGTAACCACACACGAACGATAGACATGATCTACCATGATAGAATCTCCCAGTGGAGTGGACACACACAGGAGCACTCAGAGAATCACGAGGCATCACCAGAGATAAAGCAAAATAAGAGGACACATAGGAATAAGTAGATCCTGGATCAAATAGAACTGAAGCATCTCTATGGCAAACCGGAACAATACCTGTAATCACGACATCGGATGATTCGGCCTCAGGCCTAGCTGGAAAAGCATAAAATCGGGGATGACCCCCACCACTCTAAACCGCGTCCCTGGGATGGCCTCTAACTGGCTGGCCTCCACCTCTAATAGCCTGACCCCACCTCTAATGGTATGACCTCCACCTCTAGCGGCCTGACCCCTACCTCTAGCTGGATGAGCAGGCGGTAAAGCAACCAGAGATGGAATCATAGCACGAGAATTCTGCTACTGCATGCTGCCCTACGACTTGGGGCAGAATCTAGCAATGTGCCTCGGATCACCACACATATAACAGGACCTCGGCTGCTGTGACTGTTGACCCTGAAATTGTCCCTGTCGACCTGAGTAACCACCTTGGAAACCCTGGATCGAAGGTGCACTAATAGGAGTTGGTGGTGTACTGTAGGATACCTGGAGCGCCGAATGAAACGACCTGGGAGAATGACCCCTACCAAAATTAACCCTGCCTCCAGACAAGGCACCACTGAACCCACCGAACTTTCGAGGCCTCTTATCAGACCCCTCCCCTCTTTCCTGTGCAAGAACCATCTCGATCCTCCTAGCATTATTAGCAGCTGCCTGAAAGGAAATCTCACTTCCGGTCTCCTTAGCCATCTGAAGCCTGATAGGGTGAGTAAGTCCCCCAATAAACCTCCTCACTCTCTCTCCCTCAGTAGGATGTAAAAGGAGAGCATGACGGGCTAGATCTACAAAATGGGTCTCGTACTGAGTAACAGTCATACTGCCCTGTTGGAGACGCTCAAACTGCCTGTGAAAATCCTCTCTCAATGTGATAGGGAGAAACTTCTCTACAGATAGCCATGAGAACTGCTCCCAAGTCAGTGTAGGTGACCCAGCTGGTCTGGTCAATATAAAATCTCTCCACCACCTCTTATCAGAATACGTCATCTGAAATACAATAAAATCGACCCCATTGGTCTTAACTATACCCATGTTCCGCAATACCTCATGGCAGCAGTCAAGATAATTATGTGGGCCCTCAGAAGGTGTACCACTGAAGTGAACTGGAAAGAGCTTAGTAAACTTATCCAGTCTAAATAAGTCCTTAGAAGACATGGCAGGCCTATCACCGGCCTGCGCCGCAACAACTTGCTAAATTACCCCAACTGGCGGGGCTGCCGGAGCCTGATACTGGGAAGCCATCTGCTCCGGAGCGGGAGTAGTGGGAGTTTGTGCTCCTCCCCCAACCTATGAGACGGCTGGTGTCACTGAAACGTACCATTCTGGGCCATTCCCTCCATAAGACTCACCAAACAGACTAGAACGTCCTGAAGCACTGGAGTAGTTATGAATCCTTCCGGGACCTGAACTGGTCCAACTCGTACAGTCTGAACTGGAACCTCCTCTTGAAGATCCACCTCAGGTTCTACAACATGTATTGCTGCTCGAGCTCTAGACTGAGCTCCACCTCTGCCTCTGCCTCGGCCTCTAGCACGACCTCAGCCTCGACCTCTACCCCTGGTCATAGTTGCCACCAGGGGCTCTGGTCCCTTTCCATTAGTAGATGTATTACGTGTTCTCACCATCTGCGAGAGAATAAGAATAGAATGGTTCAATCATCGATGATAGAATAAGATCGCACGACAGAATAAGAAAGAAGTGATATTGTTCCTAAACTTCATAGCCTCTGAAAGATAGGTACAGACATCTTCGTACCGATCCTTCAGACTTTACTAAGCTTGCTCGTGACTCGTGAGACCTAAGTAACCTAGTGCTCTGATACCAACTGTCATGACCCAAAATTTCCACCTTCGGGACCGTGATGGCGCCTAACATTTTTACTTGTTAAGCAAACCAACGTTAGAATAATGCTAGCCATTTTAAAAAAAAATTAAATTAATTAATAACAAAGAAACAAATGCAGTAATAAAGTATGAAATTGAGTGAATAATCCATAATAATAGCGATGTCTAAATACCATCCCAGAACTGGTGTCACAAGTGCACGAGCTACTAGAATAATACAAATAAAGGTCTGAATAAAATTCAAGCTATTTGAAAAATAATACACAGCTAAGATACGATAGAAGGGGACTTCAGAACTGCGAACGCTATGCAGCTATAACTCAAGTCTCCTCTTAGTAACTGAATCCGAGCACGTCTACGGTACGCCACTGGGACTAACTTCAAAATCTGCACAAGAAGTGTAGAGTGTAGTATGAGTACAACCGATCCCATGTACTCCGTAAGTGTCGAGCCTAACCTCGACGAAGTAGTGACGAGGCTATGACAAGTCACGTACGTTAACAATCTGTACAAGTATAAACAAATACGAAGCAAAAATAATACAATAAATAACAATTTATCAATTGGAGGGACCATGCGAAGGGGAATGATATAATAATTTCAGTAGGAGAAGTATCACTTAGCAGTCAATTAATTCATCAATAATAAAATGAGCAAATGATAATATAAAAATGGCGTGGCACCACCCTTCGTGCTTTAACTCTCTTTTGGCACGATATCACCCTTCGTGCTTTTACACTCTTTGAAAATGACACGACATCACCTTTCGTGTTTTTACTCTAAAAAATGACACGGCAACACACTTCGTGCTTTTACACTCTTTCTCACCATGACAATGATAGAATAAATAATAAAAATGGCACGACATCACCCTTCATGATTTTACACTCCTTCTCACCATGTTCAACAATAATTAAATCAGTAAATATTTCATGAATAATTATCAAATAATTAATAATAAATTTAAACAGAAATATCTTAATTAAATAGGCAATTATTCAAAATTAAATAAAATCCTCCAGCATGCTTTGACTCAACCACAACACATAAGTACTCGTCACCTCACATATACATTGTACCCGCACATTAAATAACGTAGCAAATAGACAATTGAATCCTACTCCCTCAAGTCAAGGTTAACCACGATACTTACCTCGCTTTCCAGCCAAATTCAAGATTCCAATAAACCATTGCCTCGCGAACTAGTGTCCGAAATCCTCAAATCTAGTCATAAATAATTTAATATACTCAATACAAATCTTAGGAATTAATTCCATATGAATTTACTAATTTTTCGGATTAAAATCCGAAATGCATCTCAAAAATCAAAATCCGAAATTTATCTCAAAATTCAACAGTGGGGCCCACGTCTAGAATCTCAGCAAAACTTACGAAATCCGAACACCCGTTCCGAGAGGAGTCCAACCATACAAAAATTATCAAATTTCGATGTCAAATGAACCTTCAAATCTTAAATTTTCGTTTTTAGAAAGTTTTACAAAAATTCTAATTTCTTCTATCTAAATCCGAAAATTATGTATTCTGCCCAGCATTTTCGCATCTGCGGACTATATTTTTGCACCTGCGGCCTCACATTTGCGAGAAAAAGCTCGCATTTGTAGAACAGGGCAGCTCGTCCAGTGGCCGCATTTGCGCTCAGAAATGTCGCACCTGCGACATCGCAGAAGCGCCCTTCTAACCGCAGAATCGGTCTTCCTCGTAGAAGCAGCTCGTCCGTCGTGGATGCGGTTGTGCACCAGCGCTCATTTCTCCGCAGAAGCAGAGCTCGGCAGGGCTGTCCAATATTACAGAAGCGACTGGAATTTTGCAGGAGCGACCACGCACCTGCGTACCAAATGTCGCAAGTGCGACACACCAGAACGAACACTGGGCAATAGGTTCCAATTGCTCGGTAACTCATCTGAAACTCATCCGAGCCACTCGGGACGTCGTCCAAATATTCCAACAAGTCCAAAAATATAATACGGACTTACTCGAAGTTTCAATTCATGTCAAACAACATCAAAATTATAATTCACACCTCGATTCAAACTTTTGATTTTTCAAACTTTTCAGTTTGCAAAACTCGTGCCAAAACATATTAAACGAATCCGGAATGACTTCAAATTTGGCAACAAGTCATAAATAACATAACAGAGCTATTCTAATTTTCAGAATCGGATTTCGACCCCGATATCAAAAAGTCAAATTCGTGGTCAAACTTTGGAAATCTTTAGCCTTTAAATTCCTAGTTTCCGTTAAATGGCCATAACTTGAGTTAGGGACCTCCAAATTAAATTCCGCCATACGCTCAAGTCCCAAATCACGAGACGGGCCTACCGTAACTGTCAAAACACCGATTCGGGTCTGTTTGCTAAAATATTGACCAAAGTCAACTCAGTTGAGTTTTAAAGCTCTTTTTCACATTTTAATCAATTTTTCATATAAACATTTTCTGAAAAATTATACGGACAACGCACGCAAGTCGATGAATGATAAATAGTATTTTTTAAAATTTTAGAATACATAATTAATTATTAAATTTAAAGATGACCTTTTGGGTCATCACACATACCGTTTACCCAATTAAATTTCTTATTATCGCCTTTATATTTTCAAGAGAAAAAAATCAACAACTAATTAGTACTTCGCATTTGTTTCTATTCATATTCAACAACTTAGTAAATAGTAATTCTCATTTTTTACTGTTCATAAAAAGTTCAAAAGTTACTGTTCAGATTCAAATATCTTTTTGGTTTGTTTTTGCACTATATAGCCTAACGTTTTTCTTTTTTGAAGGAAATAAAGATAGTTAATTTTGTTTTATTGTTTTTGGTGATGAACTTTAAAAAAAAACTGGTTCTAATTAAATATCACACTAATACATGCTAAAAGAGCATAATAATTAATATTTTCTTATCTAGCAATTTGCACTGTCACAAAATTTAGTAATTTGCATTTTATTTACCTATGATAACTCTAGTTAGCATTTTATTTAGTAATCTACCATTCAATGGTGTTAATTAGGACAAGCAAGCAATGGATATGTTTGCAATAAGGATGACGACTGCAATGAACAAATGTATTGCATATATGGAACTCGAGCATGTTACGTGCTACTGTAAAATTCCTAATATCCACCTGCTTATAATGAACAAGAGGATCTCCAGAACGATCAAGACTGGAAAACATTGCATTTTATACCATATATGTCTCTAAAAATTTACCTTTTGGAGGATCTTGAGCTCCTCACGGGCATCCCACTTCATTTTCTTGATTGCAAACACTTCTCCATCAATTATACCTTTATACACAGACCCTTGAATCAAACACCCTTCATCAAATCCATCTGTTGCTTCCCAAAGTTGTTCAATTTTATACATTTTATACTTATCTAAACAATCTGAAACATCAGCCATTAAATTCACTTCAACCTCCTTATTTAAAGACTCCTTTTTTGATCCAAGATATAAGCTTTTCTGCCTTTCCACATCACTATACTTTTCTCTTTTACTCTTACCTGACTTCTCTCTATAACCCCATAAACCAGCTAACAAAATCAGTAGCAGCCCACAAATTCCTAAACCAATAGCTAATCCTATGACTGTTCCTTTCTTGTCATTTTCTTGTACTACTGTTGTATTTGTGACAGGTGGAGGACCATTTGAAGCTGTTGGTTGTGTAATATTAGGAAGTTTAGACAGTGGAATGAAAAGGGTATCAAAAATCTTGGGATTATTTCCATTAATTTCCCTTATAGATTGTGGGGTTGTTCCAAATCTTGAAGCAATTGAAGAAATGTTGTCAAAAGGTTTAAATACATAACTAATAAGATATCTTGGTTGGTTTTGGTTTTGGGGTTGTGTTTGTGCTTTGTTTGGACACTTACAAAAAATTGGGAATTCTATGGCTTGACCTATTTGAATATTTTCTAGTACAACAGTTGGATTAACAGCCTCAACATATGGAAAAGTTGTGAGATTTTGGAACTTAACAGTTGAGATCCTGTACATAGTATCACCTGAGTCAGCATATGAGATGTTACCAAAAGTGGTATTGATGTTGTTACAAGAACAAGTGATTGGTACTGAGGGATTGGTCATTGACTAGAGTTGTGTTTGGGGTAGAAATATTACTAGGATTTGCAATCATAAGCCTACTTACTGAAAAAAGGTCACCAATTGAGGCTAAATCAAGAAATTCTGGTCCTCTTGCTCTGTAAAAGACATATGTTTGACATGGATAAAATTGGCTTGAATTACAGCTATAGCCTGTTGTACTTGGTGCATCTTGTGCATAACATGAATTTTGGTTATATAAGAGGAAGCTGAAGAAGAAAAGAAGTGAAAAAGTAGCATACATAGGCTTGATTCTCATTTTCTTGATTTGTTTTGGTTTTGTGGAGAAAGACGTGTTAAATAAATACAATGGAGATAAGTGTTATAAGAAAAATCAAATTATTTTGGATGTCTACTCTTCCTCCATGATCAAATTATAGTGGATGTCTACTCTTCCTCCATGATCTTCATCTCAAATGCTTAATGACATATTCAATGACATATTTTTCTTCACTTTTCATGACTATATAAATGCCTTGTAATAGATAGGAAAATATACACAATTGAAGAAGAAAATCTCTTCCTTCTCTCTATCTCTATTTTTTGTTCATGTTTTACTAAATTGCTTTAATTTAATAATATGTTATCAGCACGAATTAGCTTCTACTCAAGTCCGATCCAGCACACACTAGCTACCACCACTCTGCTTTTTGGTATATTTCTTTTAAAGTTGTCATAGTATTGTTATTACGTCTCGAGAATTTTTTTTTCCCCCAATGTTGATTGCTAATCTGTACATATACCAGTTAATTTATATGTTATCATTCTTTAAATATTTTCAACTAATCAATTTTATGCTTATGTAAGCTCCATTACAAGGACTTAATTATTCTGGTAACCACATAAAAGTGATGCATCCATATAATTTGTGGTTAAAGATACTATGTAGTTATTTTTCTGAGTATATTGCCAACAAGATTTAAAATAATTATAGATTGACATTTTATTAAAAATTTAAAAATATATACATATGTCATATTTAGATTGTAAGATCATTATAAAATTGTTATTAAGATATTATAAGAAAATGTAGAATACATATACTAAATCATTCTGTAACAAGACTTTGCCATAATTACAATTGAGCTTTACCTCTCTTTTTATTTATTTTTCTTTGAATTCAATTAAGAATTTGCCACAGAAATTTTCTGTTAATTTTATTGATTCAAAATATTTGTTGAATTCTGTTTATATAAATATGAATACCATATTACATGACTTTTTTTTTTCTTGTTTCATAATTACCCAAATTGCTTCTAATTTATCTATCTTTCTTAATGATAGTTTTTATTATGTCGAATTTATCAAAGCTTATAATTTATGGCACTTGACATCTCCGGAAAGAATTATTTATCATGAGTTCTTGATGTTGAAATTCACCTTGCTGCAAATGCTCTTGAAAATACTATTATACAAGAAAATAAAATATCAGGCCAGGATAAAGCAAATGCTATGATTTTTCTTCGTCATCATCTCGATGAAGGGTTAAAGACTGAATACTTAACCCTAATAGATCTATTTGAATTATGGAGCAGTTTGAAGGAACGATATGACCATCTTAAGGCAATGATATTGCCAAGAGCTCGATATGAATGGATTCACTTATGACTACCAGATTTTAAAACTGTAAGTGAATATAATTATACTGTATTCAGGATAACTTCCCAACTTAAATTATGTGAAAAAATTGTGAATGATGAGAATTTACTGAAAAAAACTCTTTCTACTTTTCATGCCTCAAATATGGTATTGTAGCAACAATACAGTGAAAAGGGTTTGAAGAAATATTCTGAATTAATCGCATGCCTTCTGGTGGCTGATCAACACAATACCCTTTTAATAAAAAATCATGAAGCATGTCCCACTGGATCTGCACCGTTTTCCGAAGTGAATATGGTAGCAGCTACGGAAAAGTCTGAAAGAAGACAAAATTATTATCTTGGTCGTGGCCGTGGCCATAGTCGTGGACGTAGACAAGGACATGGAAGGGGACGAAATAATTATCGTCATCATAGTGGAAATGAATAAGAGAACAATAAGGACCCTCAAAATAATCCTTTAAAAGACAGAGTTAATATTTGCCACAAGTACAGTATGAAAGGTTATTGGGCACATGTTTGTCGTATACCTGGCCATTTTGTCAAACTTTATCAAGCATTCAATAAATAAAAGATAACAATGTGGAGGTACACTTGACTTTTCAAAATAATGATGATAAATTAGGTCCCTCAAACAAATATGATGATGATGAGGCAAATCTTGCATATAAAGATGATGATTTTGGAGGCCTTACAAATATTACTCATTTAGAAGCTGGAGACTTCTTTGAGGATATTGACTGAAGAAGTGATTATTTTACTAGGGAATAAAGCTTTAAGAAAAGTTGCTATTTTCATATTATATCTTTATGTAGTTTGTTCTTCTTAGTGTACTTTCCTAAAGCATCATATATGCTAGTTTCCACATTCCTCGTGTAATTTTTTATATTTCTTTTATTTATAGTCTTTCGTATTTCTTATGATGTACTTTTTGTTTATTTATGAAGAATAGGAAAATTCTCCGGTCTTCAGTTAGATCTAAGATCCATAAAGATGATATATGTCTTTTGGATAATGCTACAACATACTATTTTAAGAAATACGAGATATTTCTCTTATTTGGTGATGAAAGAAGCCAATGTTAATACAATATCTGGCGGTACAAAATTAATTGAAGGCTCAGGAAGAGCAAATTTATTACTACCCGGAGGAACAAATTTGGCTATTAATGAAGCATTATATTATAGTAAGTCTCAACGAAACTTACTAAGTTTCAAAGATATTCACCAAAATGGATATCACATTGAGACTACAAATAATAAAAAAGAGTAAATATCTTTATATTACTACAATAAAGTCAGGTAAGAAATATGTGCTTGAAATGTTACCCGCTCTTTCCTCCGGCTTATATTACACAAGTTTTAGAAGGATTGAAATGCATACCCTAGTAAATGAGAAGTTTACTAATCAAGATAATTTTATTATTTGGCATGACCGGTTAGGTCATCCTGATTCTACTATAATGCGTAAAAATAATTGAGAATTCACATGGACATTCAATGAAGAACCAAAAGATTCTTCAATTTAAGAAATTCTCTTGTGCTGCATGTTCTCAAGGAAAATTAATTATTAGACCATCAACTATTAAAGTTATGATGGAATCCCCTACATTTAAGAGATATTGTGCGGTATATGTTCCAATTGCTCCACCACAACGCACAAAGATGAGTCCCCAAAGAAGGTTGGGGATATATGTTGGGTATGAATCTCATTCTATTATAAAATATCTGAAGCCTTTGACTGGAGATTTATTTTTCGGCAAGATTTTCTGATTGTCATTTTGAGGAATCAATATATCCAACATTAGGGGGAGAAAATAAGCAGCTGAGAAAGGAGATAGATTGGAATGTATTATCACTATCTCATTTAGATCCTCGTACAAATTAATATGAACAAGAGGTTCAAAAGATAATTCATTTATAAAATATTACAAATCAACTGCCAAATACATTCACTGACCTACCAAGGGTGACTAAGTCATATATTCCAGCTGCTAATGCTCCAATTCAAGTTGATATCCTGATAGGATAATCAATTAAAGCAAATAAGTTTGAACCACACTTGAAACGTGGTAGACCAATCAGTTCTAAGGATAAAAATCCTCGGAAAAACAAAATGAGCAAATGATCAAATTGATCATAATACGGAGGTAGTGGCTCAAGAAGAGCATAGAGACATAACAAATGATAAACCTCAAGGGAGGTTCAGGTACCTGAAAATGATCAGAATGGAGAGATCTCAATAAGTTATGTCTCAACAGGAAAAAGATGGAACCGAAATAATATTGTTATTGATAACGTTTTTTCTTATAATGTCGCTGATGAAATAATGCAACAAGATGAGGATCTTGAACCAAAATCTGTCGATGGATGTAGACAGAGAAATGATTGGCCAAAATGGAAAGACACTATCCAGGCAGAATTAGCTTCACTTGCGAAACGTGAAATTTTTGGGTTTGTAGTCCAAACACCTAATGGTGTTAAGCCTGTTGGCTATAAACGGGTATTTGTACGTAAAAGAAGTGAGAAAAATGAGGTACAAAGATATAAGTCATGCCTTGTTTCACAAGGATTTTCACAAAGGCCTAGTATCGATTATGAAGAGACGTATTCTCCTATTATGGATGCTATAGCATTCCGTTATCTCATTAGTTTTTCTGTCCATGAAAAACGTGACATACATTACAGCCTACCTTTACGGCTCACTTGATAATGCGATATATATGAAAATTCCCGAGGGATTTAAAACGCTTGACGCACATAATTCAAAGTCCCAGAAAATATTTTCAATCAAATTGCAAAGATCTTTGTATGGTCTAAAGCAATCAGGAAGAATGTGGTATAACCGCTTTAATGAGTATTTATTAAAAGAAGGTTATATAAATGATATCATTTGTCCATGTATTTTTATAAAGAAAATAACATCAGAGTTTGTTGTACTTGCTGTATATCTTAATGACATAAACCTTATTGGAACTCCTACAGAACTCCAAAAGGCAATTGATTATTTAAAGAAAGAATTCGAGATAAAAGATCTCGGAAAGACAAAATTATGTCTTGGTTTGCAAATTGAACATTTGGCAAACATGTCTTTTGTACTTCAATCTACCTACATAGAAAATATATTGAAACGGTTTTACATGGATGAAGCATATCTATTAAGTACTCCGATGATTGTTCAATCACTTGATATAAATAAGAACCAGTTTCGCCCTCAAGAAAAGAATGAAGAGATTCTTAGTACTGAAGTACCATATCTTAGTGGAATTGGTGCACTAATGTATCTTGCTAATACTACAAGGTCTGGCATAACTTTTTCGGTTTATGTCTTAGCAAGATATAGCTCTGCTCCTACAAGAAGACATTGGAATAAAATCAAACACATATTGCGGTATCTAAAAGGAACTACCGATATGAGATTATTTTATGGCAATGATTGCAGTCCCGATCTTGTTAGTTATGCCGATGCTGGATATTTATCTGACTCACACAAGGCTCGATCTCAAACATGCTATGTGTTTACATGTGGAGTCACTTCCATATCTTGGCGATCGACTAAGCAATCAATCATGGCTACATCGTCTAATCATGCTGAGATAACTGTTATTTTGTAACGACCCGGCCAGTCATTTTGAGAGTTGTAGCCCTGTTTCCCCATTTACTGTTCATTCTATATTTTAAAGCTGTATCGTGACTTGCCGGGGTAGTCAGTTCGGGCCCGATGAGATTTTATAATGAATTGAGACACTTCGTGGGCGTTTGAACATAAGAATTATAAAATTCCAAAATATGGGGAAAAACGTTTTCAAGTAAAAATGGTATTTGAAATTTAGAGTTGTGTTTGGACATGAATATAATTTTGGGCTATTTTTGAAGTTTTGTGAGTGATTTGAGTGAAAAATTTTAAAAATAGATTTTTGGAGTTTTTCAAATTTTTGAAACTTTTCATAATGCATTTTCAAATGAAAATTAAAATTTTATGAACAAACGCTACTTTCGAAAAAAATAAAAGTTTTTGAAAAAAAGAAAAAAAATTTCTTATGTCCAAACGGGCTCTTAGTCTCAAGGATGAAAACTTAAGATGACAAAGTTGACCGAAAGTCGACTTATGTGTAAACGACTCTGAAATAGAATTTTGATGATTTCAATAGCTTCGTATGATGATGTAACGACTCGACCGGTTGTTGTTTGGGCAGTGTGAATTGCAATCGCAGAAGCCTTTTCACTATCGCGTAGAACAAACTTCTGTTGCACTGACCCGACTTTGGAAACTTATATCTCACAATCTATAAGGAATTTGGATATGATCCAAAAAAATATTTGTAGCCCTTTGTATCTAGTTTTCAGAAAAGTAAACCATTTGTCATTTGGAAGTGTGTACAAAAAGTTATGATGGATACACTATAGGCTGTCTGGGAAGAGTTTGGAAATTCTCTGTTGCACTGGGTTGATGTTGGAAGTTTATATCTCCGAATATATAAGGAATTGGGAGATGAGAAACAAATGAAAGTTATAGCCCTTGGTGTCTAGTTTTCATGAAGCTAAACCAATTGCAATTTGGAGTTTTGTACAAAACGTTATGACCATTATACTAGAGGTTGTCTAGAAGATCTGGGCATTTGTGCTTCGCGATCGCGAAAGGCAAATTTTGGGCTGGAAATTTTTGTGCTTCGCGATCGCGAAGCATTTTCCGCGATCGCGAAGAGTAAATGACTGGACAAAAGATAAAATCATGGGTTTTGGTTTCTTTCTTCATTTTCGGATTTTGGAGCTCGGATTGGGCGACTTTGGAGAGGAAATTTTCCACAAAACTTGGGGTAAGTGTTCTTGACTCCCTTGTGATTATATTCCATGAATTAATCTTCGTTTTAGGCATTAGATTATTGATTTTTCAAGAGAAATCGGAGGAATTTCTACAATTTCATAAAAATGAATATTTGAGATTTGAACACTGATTCGGAGTCGGATTTGAGTGAAATTAGTATGGTTGGACTTGAAATTGGATGGGTTGTCGGATTTTGAGAGTTTCGTCGGATTTCAGAACGTGGGCCCCATGGGCGATTTTTGAGCTAAATTTTAAATTTGTATGGAAAATTAGCATTTTCTTATGGAATTAATTCCAATAAATTTTATTGACTGAATCGAATTAATTGTGGTTAGATTCGAGGCTTTTGGAGGCAAATTCACGAGGCAAAGGCATACCGGAGTAAAGAATTACACTGTTTGAGGTAAGTAACACTTCTAAACTTGGTTCTGAAGGTATGAATCCCCGAATTTGGTATGATATGAATTGTTTGGAGGTGACACACATGTTAGGTGACGAACATGTAGACGTGCACCACAAAAAGTGTGTCTTGAATAACTCCTGTGAAGTAGAAAAATTAAAGAATCATGTTATTATCTGAACATGTGGCACGTGTTAGAAGAATTAAACTGAGGCTAGTAATAAAGATCATGTTTAGGCTATGTGTCAATATTTTAGGACCCATGGGGTCGTGATGCTGTTGAATTAATTATTCTAAAAATATATTTCACACTCAGTAATAATTGTCCATTGTGAGGATATTTATGGTATTGAGTTGCATAATGCATCATGCTATTTGGCTTTATATATGTTATTATTAAATGGATCGGAGCTGCCTGCCTGCAGCAGGTCAGAATGGCTTTATACATTATTATTGTTCTGGACCGAGGCTGCCTGCGTGCAATAGGCCTTATAGGCTTTACTATTTTATGGATCGGGGTTGCCCGCCTGCAGCAGGCCTTATAGGCTTTGTTATTATACGGATCGGGACTGCCCGCCTGCAGTAGGCCATATTGGCTTTGTATTACGCTTGGGCTGAAGGAGCCCCTCCGGAGTCTGTACACACACCCAGTGAGCGTAGATGATCATCGATATTCGGGATGGACTTACCAGGGCATGAACTTGCCTTACTTACTGCTTATATATATATATATATATATATATATATATATATATATATATATATATATATATATATATATATTTGGGATGGATTTTCCCAGGGCATGGACTTGCCTTACTTATTTGTATTGTAATGAGTTATGTGGACATGAATCTTGTCAGTATCATTTATATTTAAGGATAAATTATCCCGGGGCTGGATTGGCCTTATACGGTACTGGGTGACTGATTATCAGTCGATATGCATATATATATGGGTTGGAGCACCCCTGGGCTGGATTGGCCATAAACAGTACTAAGCGACCGGATAATTTGTGACCAGTATGTACTTGAGGTCTTTCTATTGAGATGTCATATGCCTCATATCATGCAGTATTAATCTATTTCACTTTTACTGAGTTTACTGTTGAACTTAGAAGCATGCCTATATTTATGTACCATTATTTTTACTGGACTGTACCTGCGGAGCTCATCATTTCTTTCACCCCAGAGGTTAGTCTTGTTACTTATTGAGTTAGTTGTACTCATACTACACTCTGCACCTCGTGTGCAGATCCAGGTGCTTTCGGACACGGATATTGTTAGATTTAAGAGTACTATCAGTTGGAGACTATCAAGGTAGTTGTTTGGCGTCCGCTAACCTTGTCTCTCTTTCCTTCAGTTATTGTACTGTTCTATACTTTCAGACAATGGCTTTTTATCAGTCAGACATTGTATTCATATTAGATGCTCATGTACTCAGTGACACCGGGTTTTGGGAGTGTTATATTTGAAATTTGAGATTTCTTCCGCTGAATTTAACTATTGTTTCTCAAATTTAAAAGAAATGGTGGTTTATTAGGATTTTTTTGGCTTGCCTAGTATTGAGATAGGCGCCATCATGACAGGTGAGATTTTGGGTCATGACAAGTTGGTATAAAAGCCTTAGGTGACATAAGTCTCACGAGTCATGAGTAGGTTTAGTAGAGTCTTGCGGATCGGTACGGAGACGTCTATACTTATCTTTGAGAGGCTGCCGAAACCTTGGGAAAATTTCACTTTCTTGTATTCTATCGTGCGGAATTGATTCAACTTGAAACATAACTCTTTGAATTCCTTCCACGCATTCGTATGCGCACATGAGCGCTCGATATCAGTTGTGCATTGCCGGTTTGTGATTCCATGAATGATGTTTGAGATGTGTATTCCATATTCTGGTGATGGGCCAGTCGGGAGGACTTGAGGCCAGGTTTAGACCGCATCTTAGGCTTGGTAGCTTCGGTTGTAACCTGTACATTTGGACTAATATGTCTGGTAATGTCCCTACGAGTGGAATTTGTGGCTCGATGAATGGTGGAATGGCTTTGTGATGAGTATGATATAACTGCGGGATGTGTTAAGACGATTTGAATGTGACGAGAAGTGTTTCCTTGAAATGTAAAGGAAGGCCATTGGGTGCTTTATTTTCGTTTTGATGTGACGTACAATCTCGAGTGTGAATGTTTTGAAAGATCTTTCACGTTGTTAAATTTTGGGGCAAATTAAATTCTCGTGTCTGGATAATGAGTTTGGACTCAGACAAATTAAGTGATTTCATAGTAATTGTAGCTGCGAAAGGGTATAACAAGATGCCAATTTGAGACTAAGCAGCTGGGTTATCTCATGCAGACTAATTTATATAGGTGTGTTCCTTATGATGTGAATATAGAGTTTCTTTTCTGCCAGCGGGGTGTATGCGTTGAGACTCGAATTTGAATCTGGTTGAGAAAGTTGACTTGAGTGTTAAGAGAATGAATGCGAGATTAGCGGATGATTGAGGTATTTTATGGTTGGTGTGTCTTGAGCTTGAGAAGAATTTTCATTGAACTGACTGCAGTATTAAGGCAGTAATAAAGTATGGGTATTGTTAGTTATCAAGTATTTTAATCTATGGCTTTGAGCCAAGTGGGGGAGCATGCTATTGACAATTCAATTCATGGTTATGCGTCAAATTTTTTTTTGTTTTGGTCTGAAGTATACTTGAGAATCAGTGATGACTTGCAGAAGTGGAGTTCGAGAATGAATCGAGTAAGGAAATTTCTGGATACGGGTTATATTGCGCTTTATGAGTATATGAAAATCGTGGGATGAGTAAGTTGTTATTTGTGAATGATGTAGTGCGCACGGAGTATGAATTTGATAGGCAGTATTAATGTAGAGCTACTTCTTTGAGTGTTGTTATGCTAATAGGGCACATGTCTTTTGGCCCATTTGGGCGGTGTAATGTGGATTTGAACAAAGGGGGCGACTCTCGAGAAAGTTCTAATGGATTCGAGATTAATATGTAACAATAGAGAATTTTTGGCGGATTTGATTATGGCTAAAATCTGAGATTAAGTTGGATGGTGTCGAGTGGCATTTTTGTATATCATTATGAATTTTATATTTTGGTATTAGGAAGGTGAATGAAACAGCCTTAGACTCAAATAAGGTATTTTCAGAGTGGGTGTTTCGGTTGTGGTATTTATAGGGGTAATTATGATGTGGTGAGACTCTACAGATGTTTTGGTGACAATATTCTTGGGTTTTGGTGACCTACGTGGTTTGGTCAAGTTAGAGGAATTTAGTCCTGATAGCTTGGTTATGTGCAAATGGATTTCAAAATGTTCTTAATGGTTTCTACCATGGGTTGAACCGGATATATTCTACCGGTGTAGGGAACGTGTTGTGTATTATGAATTCCTCCTGGAAGGAAGAAAGATGAAGGTTACTGAATGACCGAGTATGTAATTTGCTGGTTACCCATAATTGATAATAAGATTATCATGCTTGTCACATGATGGCATAATAGATGCGGTGTGTGGCGCGGGATTAAGATTTACATGTACAAGGTGGCAGTTCATTCTTGAAAGGAAGATCATGAATTTTAGACAGAATGGTCAATTTTAGATAATTAGATGAATGTTATAACTGCTCGGTAATCCTTGATAAGGGTGCGCATTTCAAAAGGCGCATTGTGTTTTGACTTACGGATGTTCATTGGTTACAGTACTCACCTGATTGATAAACTGCTGATATTCAAATTATTGCTATATGGCACAGAGGAATTATGGGAATATTCCTAGTGGGATGATCGTGCATGAAGGATGTGATAGCCATGCGAGTGCTGGAGTTGTGAACAGTTACGATGGTTCATATGTACTTATTTGATTGCTCCCGTATGTTATGCTTGAATTAAAGGTCTGTGACCATGCCAGGCGGATTATGTTATTGGCACGTGAGTTGTCCGTGCGGATCCATATACTGATATTATTGGCACGGGAGTTGTCCGTGCGGGTCCAGATATTAATATTATAGCACGTGAGTTGCCTGTGCGAGTGATGTTAATGTGAGCTCTAGAAGAGCTGGTTACTGTTATTAAATTTGTATGTCTTGGTTCTACTATATATAATGAACTTATAGCATCACAATTGTGACTCTGAGTTATATTGGTGCGGCATGTCTATGGAACAATTGTGTATAGTAATATAAGGTCATTGGACCTAGAATGGGTACTATCAGGTTTGATTTCGGTATATTCGGGAGTATAATATTGAAAGTCAGCTCAGAAAGTGATTATGGTTCTGGTTGGGGCGAGAGAGCTCTGTGACTTGTTGGTCTCGTAAGTGGTCATGAAATTTAGCGTGTTTCTTTTATTATCATCTATGTACAAAGATTTTGGGATGAGGTTTGGTTCGATATGGGTTTAATACTAGTATGTGGTTGGTTTTGGAGTAGTCACTGTGCTCAGGAATGGTGCTACGAGCATGCGAGTTATGTAATATGTTAGTTGATTTTATCTGTGGTTATGGTTATGGCTTGATACAGCTTGTTCAAACTCATACAATGTGTAAATATAAGATTTGTGTCTTGAAAGAAATTATAAAGGTTGGAAATTAATTTCCAACGTTTATGGGCCAAAGTTAAATCAATGATTTCAGTGGTATTGTGTTGTCAAGCCTATATGGAATAGGGTGGCGGGGGTTCACCCCCGGGTACGTGTGTGGTAAGATGGAATAGTGATGTGTTGGCTTGGAAACAAATCCTGGCACGTTCGAGGACGAACGTATGTTTAACTGGGGGAGATTGTAATGACCCGACTGGTCGTTTTTAGCATTTACGCTCCTTTCAACTATTTGAAGTATTGAATAGCTTTCTACGAGGTATTATGACTTCTGTAAATTATCGGTTTTGGTTTTAAGGTATTTCAGAGTTAGCTTGGAAGAATGAACTTTCATGTTGGAAGCTTAAGTTGAAATGGTTGATCGGATATTGACTTATGTGTAAACGACCTCGGATTTGAATTTTTATGATTCCAATAGCTCCGTATGGTGATTATGGACATAGGAGCGTGTCCAAAAAATTATTTGGAGGTCCGTAGTGGAATTAGGCTTGAAATGCCGAAAGTTGAATTTTTGGAAAGTTTGACCGGGGGGTTGACTTTTTGATATCGAGGTTGGAATCCAATTCTGGAAATTGGAATCGCTTCGTTATGTCATTTATGACTTGTGTGCAAAATGTGAAGTCATTGCAGATTAATTTGATATATTTCAGCACAAGATATAGAATTTGAAAATTCAAAGTTCATTAGGCTTGAATTGAGGTAGGATTCGTGGTTTAGCGCTGTTTGATATGATTCGAGGCTTCGACTAAGTTCGTATGATGTTCTAGGACTTGTTGGTATATTTGGTTGAGGTCCCGAGGGGCTCCGGTGAGTTTCGGGGTGGTTTCGGACCATATCTAGGCCATTCTTAGTTGCTGAATTTTGGCTACAGAGGTATGCATCGCGATCGCGGACAATTGGTCGCGATCGCGAAGAGCAATTTTGCTGTTTGGGCAGTGTGAATCGCGATCGCAGAAGCCTTTTCGCGATCGCGTAGAACAAACTTCTGTTGCACTGACCCGACTTTGGAAACTTATATATCACAATCTATATGGAATTTGGAGATGATCCAAAAATAAAGTTGTATCCCTTTGTATCTAGTTTTCAGAAAAGTAAACCATTTGTCATTTGGAAGTGTGCACAAAATGTTATGATGGATACACTATAGGCTGTTTGGGAAGAGTTTGAAAATTCTCTGTTGCACAGGGTTGACGTTGGAAGCTTATATCTCCGAATATATAAGGAATTGGGAGATGAGAAACAAATGAAAGTTATAGCCCTTGGTGTCTAGTTTTCATGAAGCTAAACCAATTGCAATTTGGACTTTTGTACAAAACGTTATGACCATTATACTAGAGGTTGTCTGGAAGATTTGGGCATTTGTGCTTCGTGATCGCGAAAGGCAAATTTTGGGCTGGAACTTTTTGTGCTTCGCGATCGCGAAGCATTTTCCACGATCGCGAAGAGTAAATGACTGGACAGAGATAAAATTGTGGGTTTTGGTTTTTTTCTTCATTTTCGGATTTTGGAGCTCGGATTGGGCGACTTTGGAGTGGAAACTTTCCACAAAACTTGGGGTAAGTGTTCTTGACTCCCTTGTGATTATATTCTATGAATTAATCTTCGTTTTCGGCGTTAGATTATTGATTTTTCAAGAGAAATCGAAGGACTTTCTACAATTTCATAAAAATAAATATTTGAGATTTGAACACTGATTCGGAGTCGGATTTGAGTAAAATTAGTATAGTTGGACTTGTAATTGGATGGGTTATCGGATTTTGCGAGTTTCGTCGGATTCCGGAACGTGGGCCCCATGGGCAATTTTTGAGCTAAATTTTAAATTTGTATGGAAAATTAGCATTTTCTTATGGAATTAATTTCAATAAATTTTATTGACTGAATCGAATTAATTGTGGCTAGATTCGAGGCGTTTGGAGGCAAATTCACGAGGCAAAGGCATACCGGAATAAAGAATTACACTGTTTGAGGTAAGTACCACTTCTAAACTTGGTTCTAAGGGTACGAATCCCCGAATTTGGTATGATATGAATTATTTGGAGGTGACACACACGTTAGGTGGCGAACATATAGACGTGCACCATAGTGAGCGTAGATGATCATTGATATTCGGGATGGACTTCCCAAGGCATGGACTTGCCTTATTACGCTTAGGTTGAAGGAGCCCCTCCGGGGTCTGTACACACCCCCAGTGAGCGTAGATGATCATCGATATTCGGGATGGATTTTCCCAGGGCATGGACTTGCCTTACTTATTTGTATTGTAATGAGTTATGTGGACATAGATCTTGTCAGTATCATTTATATTTAGGGATAAATTATCCCGGGGCTGGATTGGCCTTATACGGTACTGGGTGACTGATTATCAGTCGATGTGCATATATATATACAGGTTTTAACACCCCTAGGCTGGATTCTCCATAAACAGTACTAAGTGACCGGATAATTTGTGACCAGTATGTACTTGAGGTCTTTCTACTAAGATGTCATATGCCTCATATCATGCAGTATTAATCTATTTCACTTGTACTGAGTTTACTGTTGAACTTGAAAGCATGTCTATATTTATATACCATTATTTTTATTGGACTGTACCTGCGGAGCTCATCATTCTTTTCAGCCCAGAAGTTAGTCTTGTTACTTATTGAGTTAGATGTACTCATACTAACGGATCAAATTTTTTTTAGCTCATCATTTTTGAGGTATGATTCATGTTTTCAGCGTTGTTTGATGTGATTTGAGATTTCGACTAAGTTCGTATGATGTTTTAGGACTAGTTAGTGCATTTGATTGAGGTCGCGGGGGCCTCGGGTAAGCTTCGGATGGTTAACGGATTAAATTTTGAACTTGGTGTTTTGATGAAGTTTTCTGGTGCACAAGTCTGGTTCCCTTCTACGCGATTGTGTAAGAGGGTTCACGATCGCGTAGGCTTAGCTGGGAAGTGGATAAATTTGTTCTTCGCGATCCCGTGAAGAAGGATGTGATCGCATAGATTTGGATGCCAGTGCTTCGCGAACGCGTGAGGCATGTCGCGTTCACGAAGAGGAAAGGAGGAAGAAGATGTGCCACACATTTTGTTCTTCGCGATCGCGTGAAGGAGTTCGCAATCGCGTAGGCCTCTGGAACTGTGCTTCACGATCGCGTGGGATTTTCCGCGATCGCGTAGGGTTATTTTTGGGCAGTGAAAATTTGTACTTCGCAATCGCGTGAGTTGGTCTACGATCGCGTAGAAGCAATGACTGGGCAGAGAGTTTAAGTTCTGAAAATGGGACTTCATCCCATTTTTTATTTTTGACGAATTAGAGCTCGGAAAAAGGCAATTTTCGGGAGATTTTCAAGAAAAACAACCGAATCTATGATAGTTTTTAACATTTAATTGGTGATTTAAGTTGGAAGATTTATAAAACGCTCTTGGTTTAGATTGAAGATTTGAGGGTCGAGTTGATGTCAGAATTTAGTAATTTTGGTATGGTTGGACTCGTGGTCGAATGGGCGTTTATATTTTGTAACTTTTTTCGAGTTCCGAGACGTTAGCCCCACGGGCGATTATCGAGTTAAATTTCGGATTTTGGTTGGAAAATTTGTATTTTCATATGGAATAAATTTCAATAAATTGTATTGACTAAATCGAAATAATTGTGACTATATATGAGGCTTTCTGAGGTCAATTCACGAGGCAATGGCATAGCAAAGTAAAGAATTACACAAGTCGAGGTAAGTGACTTGCCTAACCTTGTGTGGGAGAAACTGCCCTTAGGATTGGTATTGATATGATAATTGTGATGTGTTGAAAGTCGTGTACGCGAGGTGACGAGTGTGTACACGGGCTAAATGTGAAAAACTCTGGCTTTAAATTGTGTAGATCTCTATTACACATTAATTAAATTATTTTATCCGGTTATATTCCTCATCATTGATCTATTTCTTTTTTATATTTTAAATTTGCCTGATATTTTCCCTGCTAATTGCTTTACCTGTTTAGTTGAAACTTTGTTTATTTTATTTTGTGCTCATTATTTGAAAGTTGAATTTCTTAATTGAATTATTATTAATATGAAGTATTTGACATTTAAACATTCGGTATTGAGGCAAGGTGTTAAATTTGTGATATATTATTTTTGTTGAGTTATTTACTTTCGAATATTTTGTGAGATTTTGTATTCATTGTGATTGAGCCGTGAGCTCCTTATGGTGGAAATAATATTGTTGTTAATTTATTTTGATAAGTTAAAATATTTGGGCACTTGAGGTACAAATTGTGATATTGATACGCATGCGGTGGTATAAGGTATGGGTGTTGAAACGCATGTGGTGAGATAAGGGTGGCTTGATACACATGGCTAGTAGGAAAACTACTAGAAGTCATGCGGTGTTATAAGGGTGGCTAAAACGCGGGCTGTTATTTCGGGAAAAATATTTTCTTTAAAATTAAATGTGAAGGCTCCCGTGGTGATATAAGAAAATGAGATATTGTGAATTTATTTATGATTTGGGACTACGAGGCGGTACATTGGGAGTGCCCTTGTTGATATTTCTTTATGGCTGCAATTGCCTTGGTTATTTTGTGTTTTCCTTAAAGTTGTAAATTTATGTTTTCCTTCTGCAAATTATTAATTGCCTTATTCTGTGTAGTTAAATTGTGACATACTACTTACTTGATTCATTCCCATTATCATTTATTTATTATTATATTGTTAAACTTTTCACCCTGTCTTTTATTATTTTCAGTAGGGCCTGACCTGACCTCGTCACTACTCTACCGAGGATAGGCTTGGCACTTACTGGGTACCACTATGGTGTACTCATACTACGCTTCTGCACATCTTTTTGTGCAGTACTTCCTACCAGCCCAGGTATCAGTAAGCTAGTCTGTACGCGGAGACTTCAAGATACATTTGCTAGCGTCCACAGACATCGGAGTCCTCCTTCTATCCTTATTATGTTGTTTTACTTATTCTCTTTAGACTCTGATATATAGAGACACTTAGAATAAATTCTTAGAAGCTTGTGACTTATTTCTATCAGGTTTTGGGAGTTAAAATTATTTGAATTGCAGTTTCATTTATTTCAGATTTCTATTATTAAAATTATTTGAATTGCAGTTTCATTTATTTTAGATTTCTATTATGTAATTCCGCATTGATAAGCTTACCTAGTCTTAGAGACTAGGTGCCATCACGATATCCTATGGAGGGAATATGGGGGCGTGACAAGTTGGTATCAGTGCTCTAGGTTCATAGGTGTTATGAGTCACAAGCAGGTTTAGTAGAGTCTCGCGGATCGGTACGGAGACGTCTGTACTTATCTTCGGGAGGCTATGGAACTGTTAGGAAAATGTTCACTTCTTTGATTCCTTATCGTGCGTATTTGTTGACTTTGAAATTTTAAACCATTACCTTTATATTCTCTCACAGATGGTGAGGACAAGCATAACTGGATCTGATGATCAGACACCCGCGTCCCCAGTTAGAGCCACAAGAGGACGGGTCGAGGGAAAGGCCAGGGTAGAGGTCGAGGACGTCCACGTGGTGCTGCCAGAGCACACGCACGAGCTGCTGTAGAGGAGCCACCAATAGCTCCAGTTGGAGAGCAGGCACCTGAGACGCTTGTTACTACTCCTGCACTTCAGGAGACTCTTGCCCAGGTTTTAAGCATGTTTGGCACTCTAGCTTAGACAGGGTTGATTCCACTTGCTCCTGCCATATCTCAGGCCGGGGAAGGAGCACAGACTCCCGCCGCCTATACCCCAAAGCCACAGGCCTAAGTTGACCATGCCTCAGAGGTTATACCAGGCCCGAGGTTAGGGTAGCAATTTCAGAGGGAGAGCAGCTCAGGCTCGAGAGGTACAAAAGGTACCACCATCCTACCTTTAGTGGCTTGGCATCAGAGGATGTCTAGGGTTTTCTTGAGGAGTGTGAACGTATCCTCTGTACTATGGGCATTGCGGAGACTAGTGGGGTCCCTTTCATGATATTCCAGCTTAGAGAAGCGGCCTACCAGTGGTGGCGATCATACGAGTTGGATAGTTCGGCTGAGGCAACTTCACTCACTTGGACTTAGTTTTCAGATATGTTCCGGAGGTAGTATGTTACCCAAAGTCTCAGAGATGCATGGCGCACGGAGTTTGAGCAGTTGTGCCAGGGTTCTATGATCGTGTAAGAGTATGCAGTCCGATTTAGTGATTTGGCTAGGCGTGCACCATCCTTGGTAGCTACTGTTCGAGAGCGGGCCCATCAATTTATTGAGGGGCTCCACCCTAGTATCAGATTCAGTATGGCCCGAGACTGGAGTTGGACATCGCATACCAATAAGTGGTGTCAATTGCTAGGAGATTAGAGGTTATGCAAATCCGGGAGAGAGAAGAGAAGGAAACTAAGAGACCTTGAGATTCTAGCACATATAATAATTCTCGTGCCCCAGCTGCAGCCCGTCATGGTAGAGGCTATGTGGGTCGTCCTATTCATTCAACACTTCCAGCTGCCAGCGGTACTCCGTCTACTCCCGACCTCAAGTTCCATATTATGCATCGCTAGTGTCGATTGTACCTCCTGTATGGGGGTGCTTTCAGCGGTCAGTTAAGTCGATCAGGCCCGAGCCAGTCCCAGCAGCCACGTCCTCCGAGGATTTGTTTTGAGTATGGTGACACTCGCCATATAATGTGGGATTTCCCTAGACTTAGGAGGGGTGCACCTCCACAGATCTCTCAGGCCCCACCTATTCCACATGGCCCTCAGGCTTGTCAGGCCATGATTAGTGCACCAGTTGCTACTCCACCTGCACAACCAGCTAAAGGTAGAGGTCAGACAGGTAGAGGTAACCGTAGAGAGGGAGGCCATGCCAGATATTACTCTCTTCCTACTAGGACGGAGGCACTTGCATCCGATTCTATTATCACACGTATTGTTCTGGTCTGTCGTAGAGATGCATCAGTCTTATTTGATCCAGGCTCTTATTCTTATGTGTCATCTTATTTTGCCTCGTATTTGGGCGTATTTCATGATTTTTTGAGTTCTTCTGTTTATATATCTACACCCGTAGGTGATTCTATTATTGTTGACCGTGTGTATCAATCGTGTTTGATTGTTATCAGTGGTTTTGAGACCAGAGCTGATTTATTATTGCTCAGTATGGTGGATTTTGATATTATTTTGGGCATGGACTGGTTATCCCCTATCACGCTATCCTTGATTGTTATGCCAAGATGGTGACGTTGGCTATGCCAGGTCTACCGCGGCTAGAGTGGAGAGGTACCTTAGATCATGTTCCTAGCATGGTTGTTTCATTTCTTAAGGCTCAGCGAATGGTTGAGAAGGGATGTGATGCGTATCTGGCCTATGTGAGAGATGTTAGTGTTGATACTCCTACCATGGAGTCAGTTATGGTAGTAAGGGACTTTCCCGATGTATTTCCAGCTGATCTTCCGGGTATGCCACCCGACAGGGATATTGACTTTGGCATTGATTTGTTACCGGGCACTCAGCCTATTTCTATTCCACCATATCGTATGGCCCCAGCAGAATTGAAGGAATTAAAAGAGCAGTTACATGAGCTGCTTGATAAGGGTTTTGTTCGGCCCAGTGTATTGCCTTGGGGTGCTCCTGTCTTATTTGTGAAGAAGAAGGATGGTTCTATGCGCATGTGTATTGATTACTGCCAGTTGAACAAGGTTACAATGAAGAACATGTATCCATTGCCACATATTAATGACCTATTTGATCAGTTTCAGGGTGCTAGGGTGTTCCCGAAAATTATGCGTTCAGGCTATAACCAGCTGAAGATTCGGGAGCCAGATATCCCGAAGACTGCTTTCAGGACTCGGTATGGTCATTACGAGTTCCTTGTGATGTCTTTTGGGCTGACCAACGCCCCAGCAACATTCATGCACTTGATGAATAGTGTATTTCATCCCTATCTTGACTCATTCATCATTCTGTTTATTGAAGACATCCTGGTGTATTCCTGGAGCCGTGAAGATCATGAGCAGCACATGAGGACTGTGCTTCAGACTTTGAGAGAAAAGAAGTTATATGCAAAATTTTCAAAATGTGAATTCTGGCTTGATTCAATGGCATTCTTGGGTCATTTAGTATCTTGTGAGGGGATCAAGGTAGATCCAAAGAAGATTGAGACAGTGCAGAGTTGGTCCAGACCGTCCTCAGCTACAGAGATTCGGAGTTTTCTTGGCTTGGCGGGGTATTATTGCCGATTTGTATAGGGTTTCTCTTCTATTGTTGCACCTGTGACCGAATTGACCTAGAAGGGTGCTCAGTTCAGGTGGACCGAGGAATGTGAGGAGAGCTTTCAAAAGCACAAGACAACTTTGACTACAACCCCAATATTGATATTGCCTATAGGTTCAGGGTCTTATACTGTGTATTGTGATGCGTCGCACATTAGTCTCGGCGAAGTGTTGATGCAAGGTGGTAGGGTAATTGCCTATGCGTCCAGACAGTTAAAGGTACATGAGAAAAATTATCCGGTCCACGACCTTGAGCTAGCAGCTATTGTTCATGCCTTGAAGATTTGGCGGCATTATTTGTACGGTGTCTGTTGATACCCAATTTGCTCTCATATTTTCTCAAATGGTATATATATCTTTCAAAACATCATTTTGCATCATTATTTAGTTTACAAAATCTATACAAGAATTGTCTATAATTTTTCATAATTTTTAGAACTTATCGATTTTCTTGCATTTAAATTACTTGAATATTTATTAATTACTCATTCAAATTATTTTGTGATAACTTAATTATCTAAAATTATTGTTTGAACCTATAATACATGTTTCAAATACTTTTACTTCATTTAATATAATTACAATAGTATTGTTTTTTTTAGCTATTTGCACAATTTTGCAATAATAGCCTATATTTGTATTTTTATTGCATTTGTCATTTTATTCAAGGTTAAAATAATATCTTACATTTTTTATAATTTTCTAGTATTGTTTTAAAGTATTAATTTGCATAAATAGTATTTTTATATATTTATTTGACTATTTTATTAAATTATTTTCCTTTTAATCTTCTATTTAAAAACTGGCACAATGTTTAGGCTAATTTTAGGACCAATTGTGGCCCAAACACTTAGCCCATTCACCTCAGCAGCCCAATCTAATAACCCTATAATTTAATCCGGCCAGAGACCCGTTCACTTGACCCGCCCATTCCATATCTGATCTTGGACGTTGATCTTAAATGATCAACGACCCCTAATAAACTAACCCCTTTTAATTACCCAAACCTCTAACCCTAATCCTCATTTCCCTAAAGACCGCCGCCCCATTTCCCTACATCTGTTCTCTCTTCTCCTCTCAAACCCTAGCAGTCGCCTCTTCTAAATCTCCCAACTCCAGTTCTAATATGGAATCTCTCCACAATTTGCCTTCCATATATGCTCCATCTCGGTGTTACTTACACGATTTTGATATCACTTAGTACTTGCCTATTTTTGTCATGTACCAGGCGTGAATCATGTGAAAACCGTCTTCAATCTTCAAGATCTAGACGGTATTCCGTCTATATACATTCATGACAAGGCGATATGAAGACGATTCACCAAAATCTTTGGTCTATTCCCTGATTTCTGTCGAATTAGGGTTCAGAATTCTATACTTTTCCTTTTACCCGTTCCATTACCGATAGCATGTGGTACTTTCTTTCCATATTTATGTTTGATTGATTGTTTTCCTTATTTGTTTGTTTGATTTCTACTACTATATAACCCCCCCCCCCCTTTGAAAGAGACTTTTAATCACTTAGATTCACTAAAAATTGAAGCTATTACTCTATTGTTCTCTTATTCTCTTGTTCTATACTCTAATTCTTGGCCGGCTGAAAGCCAAGGCCATCGAGATTCATTTTTTAACTTTTCTTGGTGCGAGCACTGCCAAGTGTTCATTTGAAGCCCTTGAAAACTCTAACGCACTAAGAATCTGGGTTCTTGCTCTCTGTTGACGTCAAGAGCACTATGGAATTTGTTCTTTCTTGTTGTTTGTTTATTCAACTGATAACTAGTAAGTCCCTTGGCTTTACGGTTTCATTCTTCTGTGTTCATGTTCTGCATATTCACGCCTCTGACTTTCATGACCTAAATGTGCTCTTAGACCATCTCTATGTATAATTTTACTAGCATTGCCTCGTATTATGATTTGAACCTCTTTAGCATTTGGCCTTTTACTTAAAATCTCGAGTTTTGGAGATATGTTATTTGAATATGCTTCACCTGAATAATTTAGACTCTCTTAAGTTCATTTAGCCTAATGTATTGGTACTTGAATGTCTACATTACTGTTTGATATGAGTTTGCTTTCCTACTCTACTTTGAATTCATGCAATGACTGCCTCATATCTATAATGTGTTATAATCTGTGACTTGCTCCCCTGCTATTGTATCACTCAGCATGTCTTTGGGCTTACTTAATTCCATACCTCTTTAGTGAGTATTTGAAACTTTAGAGTGGCTATCTTAATCTGTGTTTCCTTACAATATTTGAGACTGTTTGTCTTAGTGATAAATTGGCATGTCTGCTTTCTGGTGTTGTGAAGGATATTCAACATGATTTGGACCCTTAGGCTTTAACCCTTTAAGTTAGTGCCTTACTCGAACTTGTTTGGTATTATGCATCTTTGTATGTTAATATTGTAATATGAGGAACCTTGACTCTCCTCTTTTATCTCAATATGTTTTCTGCCAATATGTTACTTCTTGCTAAGTATTAAACCTGTAATAGCAACCTGCCTATAAGTCTTGTTGACCTTCTTGACTAGTATGTTCTGTGTTTTAGATAACTTTGCTATGTCTGCTTTCTAAAATACAAGTGCATCTCTTCAAATTCTCTCCCTTAACCATGTTGTCTCACTCTCATTTGTTGCCTACACTATTCTGAATCTATCATTCTTGGTCGGCTATAAGTCAAGGCCAGTAAGACTCTCTCTATTGACCTCCCTAGTGTAAGCACTGCCCGGGGTCCATTTGAGACCCTTGTGAACTCTGACACACTAGGATTTGGGGTTCTTTGACCACTCTCTTTACTACTGAGACCTTAGTTGTCTCTGACACTCAGTTCTTTCCTCATTCTATCTACTGAATATACAAATTGGGTTGTTTAAGTGATTTCTGTGTGATTCAATGTTTGGGTCATATGATCAATCTGTGGCTGTTTGGTTTGGTTTGAGTTTCTCTATGGTTTCTTGGTTGTGCTGATAAATATAGTCCCCAGTTGGGATTTGGGTATGCTATTAGTGAAGAAAGAGTTTGTTGAAGGCCCAGGCAATACTGGATATCTCCTTTTGGGACTGCTATAGGCGTACTGTTATTGCTTGTATAATAATTTGTAATTACATTCATCATTGGGTTTGTAATAATTTTGTAATAAACAATTGGGGTGTTAGTGAAATTGGGGAAAACAGGTATACTCTAATGTTGCATAAAAGGGTAGAAAATATGCCTATGGGGTTCGTATGATCTACTTGTTACCCAACCTACTATATATATGACATTCAATTTCCATGTGCACTGGTAGAAATCATGCCATTAGGAAAATCACACACACACACACACAACTTGCCTACCATCAAAGCATAAGTACTTTATTTATTCCTATGTCTACTGCTAAACAACATGCCTATACAAAATAAAAAAAATGCCAATGACCATTCTTTCAATTTGTATAACTTCATCATATTCATTAGATACCATGCCTATAGGATTATACTAGCTTATGTTCTACTGATCTTCATCCAGAATCCTGCCTATAGGACTTTAATTGGTTGATTTTCTATTGTTATCATACTGCTCACTTAGAAAACATTCCTATAGGAACTAAGTATAAGAAATATCTGCTGCAATCGTTAATCGTTAGAAATCCTGCCTATAGGGTATTACTACTCGCTCTAAAGTGTTAATGCTGAACTTTCCAAACATTGTTTCATTGCTTAGCAATGCCACTATTAGAAAGCATGCCCATAGGATCAAACTTAGTAATTTTGAGTATTTCCAATGGTTATCACTACCAACCACTGCGTAAATCACCTAGAGATCATGTCCATAGGTTTAACCACTTATAACCTGTAATTGCAATACTATATCCCCCTAAAGTTTTTCCTAATAAAGTTTTAACGAGGCACATTATCTATGGGCATCCAAGGGGAGTGTTATAAGAAAAATCAAATTATGGTGGATGTCTACTCTACCTCCATGATCAAATTATGGTGGATGTATACTCTTCCTCCATGATCTTCAGCTCAAATGCTTAATGACATATTCAATGATATATTTTTCTTCACTTTTCATGCCTATATAAAGGCCTTGTAATAGATAGAAAAATACACACAATTGAAGAAGAAAATCTCTTCTTTCTCTCTATATCTAGTTCTTGTTCATGGTTTACTAAATTGCTTTTATTTCATAACAATAAGAAGTTTATATACCAAAATTCTTTGTTGTTTTCTCATAGTCTTGGTTTTTGACCATTAATGGTGGGGGGGGGGTCATTTGATTGGTGCTTGTTGTTTAATTTCTCGTATGGTCTTGTCTTGAGCATTACTAAAATGTTGTCTTTTTTGACTCAAAGCACAAAAAGAGGTAAAACAAATATTTGAGTACTATTTTATATATAACGCGGTTATTCACCGTGCTATATATTACCGGCACCTTAACGATACGTTTGTCCGTTAAGGTATAGCGTGGTCAATACATCCGCTAAATTTGAACTTCAAATTGACGGAAGGTATAGAGCATATGCAGGAGGCGCTATACTATAACGCCTCCTATATTTGCTCTATACCTATATAAAAAAACGGCCATTCTCCTTCCCCAACCAGACAGAAGAAGAAAAACAAAAAACGGTCCCCCCCCTCCCCCTCATTGTTTAACCAAAAACTCCATTGGAGCCCACCCGTCCCCCAAAAATTGTGTCTTCTCAGTATTTTAGCAAGCTCACATTGGTTCAAAGGCGTTGTCGTGTAGTAGATCTCGTCTATTGCGCGTTTTGGCTCCCAAATAATCAATTTTTCACATTTCAAAAAACTTTAAATCAAGGTATTCCGACTTACTTTTTGGTAAAACTCATGTATATAAAATGCTTATTAGTTATTTTTTTTATTAGTTATTTTTTTACTGTGGTTTATTAGTTATTTAATTAATTTTTTGGTTTTTATCTCGATTAGTTTATTTATGTGCTAAAAAATTAGTAAAAAAGATATATTGTTATTTTATGAATAATTATTGTTATATGTGATTTTATTGTTTTACGTATATTAATATGTAATTTTATTATTGTTTAGTGCCCTTTAATGTAATGTTGTGCCCTTAATTGTTATGTAGTGTCATTTAGCATAGTAAAACTGATCATAAATTTTAGCTTATAGTAATTAACTTTGTTTATGGCCATTTAGAGTAGTGTTACTTTAGTGCTCTTTAAGATTCCACTGTGTAGAATAAAAACTACGTGCTCTCCTTAACATACTCGGATCAATAATGGATTTAATGTATCAGTAGATAATTATCAAATATTAGATAAAAATCATAAAATAATCAATTGGCAGGAAATTTGGGCAAAATATGACAGTTAACAAATAAATCATTACGAATGAAGCAAATTCAATATTATTTACTATTAAGTTTGCAGTATTTTTTAGGGAAATTACATAAGTTGCCACCTGACCTATAGCCCAAATCCTCCTTACACACTTTCTATGGAAGATAATAATATTACACACGCAACCTTTCTAAAGTGTATCCAGTACAATCATGTATCTAGTACAAAAGAGGTGTGTACTCGATACACTTTAAAAAGGTTGCGTGTATAATAATATTATCGTCCACAGAAAGTGTGTAAGGGAAATTTGGGCCATAGGTCAGGTGGCAACTTATGTATTTTGCCTATTTTTTATATGATCAATTATTGAATATATCTTGATTACTTATGAATTTTAATATATAATTCTTTTATAATTCAAAAATAAATTAAAAATGATGATAGTTCAAACAAAACCATGCAAATATTTAGTAGAAAAATGTTGGAAACTAACATATGAAATATTAATATAGAAAATTTATCAACCTAAGTGTTTGTTATATGGATAATTACTTACTTATCTTTTTAGTTATTGAAATTAATCATTTAATTCTCTTTTAACCCTAAAAATATTTGGAAAAAAAAGAGATGATAGTTCAAACACAAACCCTCCCGAATTATAGTCAATAAATGTAAGAAAATAACATAAAAACAACAATATAAAAAATTTGTCAAACTAAGTATTTTTATATGAATACTTATTAATTATATCATGTATAGTTATGCAAATTAATTACTTAATTAAATTATACCCAAAAATAGTTGAGTAAAAAACAAACATATAAAATAATAAATTAACATATAAAATAATGTAAGAAACTAACATATAAAATAATAATATAGAAAATGTATCAACCTAAGTAATAATATAGAAACAATATAGATTAAATATTAATATAAAAGATATTGCAATATATTTAAAGATGTTAAACAATTAAATAGAAAAATACTTTAATTAATATTGTTCAATTTACAAACATCGTCATGGAGGTTCCCCTTATGCATCCCGGACCTGCATCTCGAGAGCTACTATTGCTACAGGGCAATCATAGGTCTTCACACATCTGGGATGGGCAGTGTCTGTCCCAGACATTCTGCCCCAGAGGTATAGACGATATGTGGGAGTTCATTAGGGATCACCCACTGCATCCCTGTATAGTTAGACGCCTTCAGGGTACGAGTTTCTACAGGATCATAGAGATCGGTCGGTTGCAGTTCGACTAGGCGTTGATCATAGATATGATAGAGCGGTGGCGACCGGAGACGCACATGTTTTATCTACCCGTCGGCGAGGCTACTATCACGCTTGAGGACGTGGAGGTTCTTTTCGAGTCATCCCAGAAACATTTCATCTACCCACCGGCACACGATACCGTTACTACTGCTAATGTTTGGTGGTATACTGTTCCCGAACACTTTGAGAAACCAAGTCAGCTTGCGATTTCTACATCATATGGAGTGGCTAGATGATTTATCTGGTTACAGCTGGGGTGCAGCTGTTCTAGCTTACCTGTATAGGCATATGTGTCGGGCATGTATGGACACCCAGAGAGACGTTGCCGGATTTTTACACTGCTGCAGGTGAAAACATAGTCAATTCTTTTCATGATTATAACATACATAGTAAAAAATGCCTTAAATTTTACGTCCACAATCTATATTAGGTTTGGGCATGGGAGCGGTTCCTGCAGTTCCAGCCATCTCTGCCACCGATAGCTCCGAATGCACCACCTCCACTGTTTCTACCTTTAGCTTGGAGGTGGTTTGATAGGCGAGGCTACGCCCGCCAGGTCGAGGCTCGACATCATCTCCCTTATTACAGGGATTTGTTGGATTTACTTGAAGGCGCGCAGGTACATATATACTTAAGTTTACTTGGATTGGCTTGATATGTGTTACGTTTACTCACGATTATTGTTTTTAATAAATAGTCCGTATGGAGGCCATACAATGACGTGCTCATAGCTGGATTGCCAAATTATTGCTCCCGCGGTCGAGTTATGTGGAGCTCTTCTGTCCCACTGATATGTCTCAATATAGTCGAGCATCATGCCACCGAGCTAGTCCTTAGCCAATTTGGTCGCCCACAGCTTATACCTATTCCACCCACTTGGCACATGACACATTACCAGTGGGATGATCGTTGCTAGGTTAACCAGACATACTTGGACTGGCTAAAGGCCCTGATTGAGGTTTGGGACCAGAGGTATGGCCTGATTTTTCCATACCCTCCACCTGACCGTATGGAGGGCGAGCATGAGTACATGGGTTGGTATCGCAGCGTTACCCGACTTCTCATCGGGAATCCCGTTCATGGCACTGGTGGTCGGTACATTCCATACGCCGGGAGGCATGAGGCACTGGTATGTTATTTGTTATACTTACATATAAAGTTACATTATCCTTCCGTAATTAATATTGTATATGTTATGCATGGTATTGGCTTACACCAGTTCTACAAGTGTGATGACCCACAAGGTCATCTTATGATTTAGAACTCGAATCTGCGCTCTTAAGCCTTAAAAATCTCATTTTTACCCTCCTCAATTTGCGTGCGCAGTCCGGGCAGGTTTCCAGAAAGCTTTTATGTTGAAAACTAATGAAAATAAGAATTTTTGCCTTAAAAGTTAATTTTAGTTGACTTCGATCAATATTTTTGGCAAATGGGACCGGATCTATATTTTGATGGTCTCGGTGGGTCTGTATCGAATTATAGGACCTGGGCGTATGCCCAGAATCGAATTCGGAGGTCCCTAGCTTGAGTTATGAATTTTTGATGAAAATTAAAAGTTTAAAAATTAATTATTTTTAAGAATTGATTGATGTTTGGCATTGTTAGTGCCGAGTCCGTATTCTAGTTCCGGAACCCGGTACAAGTTCATTATGATATTTAAGACTTGTCTGCGAAATTTGGTGAGAAACGGAGTTGGTTTGACGTGATTCGGACGTCCAGTTAAGAAAATAGAAATTTTAAAGTGTTCTTGAGAATTTCATTCGATTTGGTGCTAAATTCGGAATTCTATGTGTTATATTGGCAATTTGATCGGGCGAACCAGTTTGCATGATGTTTTTAGACTTGTGTGGATGTTTGGTTTGGAGCCTCGAGGGCTCGGGTGAGTTTCGGATAGGCCACGGGATGTTTTGGACTTTGGAAATCTGGTTTTTCTGCAGAGTGTGTGTTCTGGCATGTCCTTTTTCACGTTCGCAAAGGTACTCTCGCGAACGCGAAGAGTAAACTGGGCAGCTGAGGATTTCTTCTTCGCGAATGCGAAGGCTTGGTCGCAAACACGAAGCGATGGGGGCGTTACCCTCCGCGAATGCGACAAGCCCATCGCGAACGCGTAGCGTTAGGCACTGGGGAGGGGCAGACAACCTTTTCTTCATCGCGAACGCGAACAATGAGTCGCGAACGCGAATACCAGGGAAGGGTAGCCTACGCGAACGCGATCACTTTCTCGCGAACGCGAAGGCTTGGCAGCCCATACACTTCGCGAACGCGACAGTGCTCTCGCGAATGCGATGAACACTGTCGCCTAGCACTTAACAGAACCCAAAAATTGGATTTTAGCCAAAAATTCATTTTTCTCAAAAACCAAAAGGTAAGAGGCGATTTTTCAAGAGTCATTTCTTCCCCAAATTGTTGGTAAGTGATTCTAAACCATTTTCTTTCAATTACCCATTACATTTCTTGAATTTTCAACCTAAAATCTAGAGTTTTCATGGTAGAATTAGGGGTTAGGGTAGAAACTAGGGATTTCGGAAATTTGGGAATTTAGACCTCAATTTGCGGTCGGATTCCAAAACTAATTACATATTCGGGCTTGGGGTGAATGGGTAAAAGGATTTTGGTCCGAACCTCGAGTTTTGACCAAGCGGGTTCGGGGTCAATTTTTTGACTTTTTGGAGAAAAATTTGGGAAATTTAATTTATGCAATATAATTGATTCCTTTAGCAATATTTGATATTATTGAGTCATTTTTGAATAGATACGAGTGGTTTGGAGGTGAATTCCAAAGGAAAAGCTGTGATTGAGAATTAAGTGGCTTTCGGAGAGAGGTAAGTGTTGTGTATAACCCTAACTTGAGGGAATTAGGAACCTTAGATTACTTGCTAAGTGAAATCCAAGTGAGCGGCGTATATGTGAGGTGACGAGTACTTATGCGCCGCCAAATTTACCTGTTTTTCCATGTTTTTCTGTTTTTCTTATATTGTATTTTCCTATGTCAAATTGCTACGTTTTATGCTAGTATTGTTCAATTTATCGTTCTTATCATGTTTACGGATTTTCTAGTGATAATTGAGTTTTTATTTCAAAGTTGAGATTGATATTATGGAACCAAATATTGAAGTAAGGTTTGTACTTGTTATTCTATCTCCCTGTTGTTATTTATGCATTGCATTATGGTAAGGGAGAGTGTTAATGCACGAAGGGTGATGTCGTGCCATATTGTGAGTGTTAATGCACGAAGGGTGATGCCGTGCCATATTGTGAGTGTTAATGTACGAAGGGTGATGTCGTGCCATATTGTGAGTGTTGATGCACAAAGGGTGATGCCATGCCATTATATGAGAGTAAAAGCATGAAGGGTGATGCCGTGCCGTTTCTATTAATTTTATGGTTAGATTGAGAGTAAAAGTACGAAGAGTGATGCCGTGCATTTTTCCTTACTGTATTCACTATTACTGTTGATTCATGGTATATTGACTACTCCGGTGATCATTCTGTTGTAGTTCTTTATCTTGTATTCCCCTCAGTATGTTTCCCCTCCCGACATTTCCTGTTTAGTTCTTCATTTTTGTTATTTGCATATACACTGTTAAATTGTACAGATTGATTTGTAGGTGCCTTGCCTTAGCCTCGTCACTACTTCGTCGAGGTTAGGCTCGACACTTACCAGTATATGGGGTCGGTTGTACTAATGCTGCACTCTGCACTTTCTGTGCAGATTTTGATACCGGCTTAGGTTGATCGAGATTTGCTACTGGTCCGATGTCCGGAGACTCAAGGTAGATCTGTCGGCATTCATAGACCTTGAAGTCCCCGTCTATCTTTTATGTCCTACTATTTTCTTTCATTCAGACAATTGTATTTCTTTCAGACTATTACTTGTAGTAAATTCTAGAATGCTCGTGAATTGTGACTCCAGATTCGGGTGGTAGTAATTAATACAGTTTTACGATATTCCGCTCTTATTATATTTCATCTTAGTTAGTTATTGTTATTTACTGATTGGAAATAAGGAATTGGTTTAACGATTTTCTAACATTGGCTTGCCTAGCAAGTGAAATGTTAAGCGCCATCACGGTCCCGTCGGTGGGAAATTTCGGGTCGTGACAACTAGTTGGGACTGGATATGCTACAACATACAGGCGAGGGAGCGGAAGCTTTGCACGTGTTTGGTCGTCGTGTTACTGATCTTGTTGCGAACACATTGAGATGTGCCTGAGAGGACATGCGCTTAGGATATGCTGTTGCTTCTTTGCCGCCCGAGGAGTACCATCATGGGCCACTAGTGGAGCCTGAACATGGTAGACGTGGCAGGCGTGGCGAGAGAGGAAAGGGTATCCCACATGGTCGTGGTGGTTGTGGTGGTCGGTGAGGACGGGGCCCCCAGCAAGGAGGCGTTGAGGCACCCATGGAGGATATTAGAGATGATCTGTCGGGTGAACACCCTGAGCCATACGATGATTGTAACGACCCGACTTGTCGTTTTAAGAATTAACGCCACGTTCAGCGACTTAAGGTCCCGAGAAGCTTCGTAATATGTATTATGACTCGCGTGTGTGGTCGAGTTTGGTTTCCGAAAGATTCAGAATTTAATTTAAACAACAATTCTCATTTTTTGAAGCTTAAATGGAAAAAGTTGACCAAAAGGTTGACTTTTGAAAATACGACCCCGGAATGAAATTGTGATGATGAGAATAGCTTCGTTTGATGATTTCAGACTTAGGCGTGTGTTCGGATTTGGATTTGGAAGTTCGTAGGTCAATTCGACGCATTTTGGCTAAAGTTGGAAATATAAGATTTTTGGAAAGTTCGATCGATGGTCAAATTTTTGATAACGAGGTCGGATTGTGATTCCAGAAATTGGAACCGCTCCGTTACATCATTTATGACTTGCGTGCAAAATTTGAAGTCATTCTGGATTGATTTAATACGTTTATGCACAAATAATAGAATTTGGAAATTTCATAACTCATAATTCGATTCGAGGCGCGATTTAATGTTTCAGCATTGTTTGATGTGATTTGAGGCCTCGACTAAGTTCATATCATGTTTTGGGACTTTTTGGTATGATTTGATGGGGTCCAGAGGGGCTTGGGTATATTTTTGGATCATTGGTTGAGAGACTAGTAAATTTAAGAAATTTGGGAGTTTGACCATGGTCAATATAGGATCAAGACGATCTCTTTTTAGTGTTTTGAGTGCACGAGCAGGTCCGTAGAATGTTTTATGATTGAAATTCATATATTGTTTGTGTCTGGGAGGTTCCGGATGAGTTTCGGGGTGGTTTCAGATCATTTCGAAGAAGTTTGAGTTTGCTGGTTTAAGGTGAGGTGCTGTTCATTCGCAATTGCGATGATTTTTGGATTTTAGTGTAGTTCGCAATTGCGAACACTGTTCATGGGAGGTTACTATTCATTCACAAATGCGAACCTGGGCAGAAACTTAAGTATTGAAAATGTGTCATTTCTTCATTTTCGATTGGGATTTTTGGAGGTCGGTTTTTGGGCAATTTTGAGGATTTCTTCACGACTTCAACTGGGGTAAGTGTTTTATATTCGAAAGTAATTATATTTCATGAATCTATGGTTATATTCATCGTTTAATTCGAGTTTTAATGGAGGAAATTGGGATTTTTATAAAACTTTTCAAAAACGAAAATTTAAGATTTGGAGGACGATTTGATATAGGAATTCGATAAAATTGGTATGGTTGAACTCGTATCGGAATGGGTGTTCGGATTCCGTAAAAATTCTATAGGGTTTCTAAGAGGTGGGCCCCGCGTTGACTTTGGTTGACTTTTTAGAATAAAATTTTAAGTCGACGTTTTATTATTCAGAATTTATTTTCGATGAATTTTAATGAAGTTATACAATTAATTTGGATAAAGCTGTCCGGTGGTCAATTCAAGCAAGAAGGCGATTTTGGAATATCGATTTAACTTCAAAAAGGTAAGTATCTTGCCTAACCTTGTGTGGGGAAATTACCCTTAGGCATCGAGTCCTATGTGCCATTTGAAAAATGTGAAAAGCCGTGTACGCGAGGTGACGAGTACGTACTCGGGCTTATATGTGCAAATTTTATTGGGTTAAAGTCTTAGGCATTATTGTGTAGTAAATGGGATAGTTGTTGGCATTTATTAAATCATCTATTTGCCATGCCTTAATCCTTGTTTGTTGAGTTTGTTTTTACATGATAATTTTAGTGATTGTTACTTGAATATTTACGTAAATTCCGTGAGTTGGTTGATTTGATATTTTCTGGAAATAATTATATTATGAATTTTTCCATCTGCAAATAATTAATGAACTAAGTTTAAACCGAGGCGTTAATATAATTATCAAGAATTTGGATTAATGAAGGTGTTGCCCTAGACTGAGTATTTTATATCTCTGTTTATTATTTTTGAGGTTTTATATACGTTGTGGTGAGCCTTGGGCTATTTTTGAGAAATTTATAGATTTTACTATATCATTGGAATTGGTTGTGGTTGTTGGGCAAATTGTGTTAGGAATTGATTGTGTTGTGTTGTCATGATAATATTCCATGTAAATTATTGTGTGATTTGAGTTATTATTATGAGGATATAAGGGTGGCATTTCACTGTTGATATTATGTGGGTATAAGGGTGGCATTTCACTGTTGATATTATGTGGGTATAAGGGTGGCATTTCACCGTGGTTATGTGTGTTGGGATATTGTCTGGGCGGAGTGATAAGGGTGGCTATTATACGGAGCGATAAGGGTGGCTATAGGAGCGATAAGGGCGTCTATTGATATTGTTAGGGCGAAGGGGTAAGGGAGGCTATTATATGAGTGATAAGGATGGCCATAGTAGAGATAAGGGTGGCTATTGTCAGGGATGATACGTGATGATGCGGAGTTATTGTGTTGGTAATTTTTATCTGATGATGTGGGGTTATTGCGTTGGTAATTTCCATGTGATGTTGTGATTTTTTTTGTGTTTATTTTTATATCTTGTGTAATTTGTCTTGTTTTTGGTAAATTGATAATATTCTAATTTATGTTGAAATTGGGAGCATGTGGCTATTACCAGGCGGATTATGAAATAAAATGTGGGCACGAGGTGCCGAGAGTAAATAATGATGATATTGGCACGTGAACTGTCCGTGCAGTTATGATATGAAATGTGGGCACGAGGTGCCGTGAGTAAATAATGATGATATTGGAACGTGAGTTGTCCATACGGTTGTGATAGAGAAATTGGCATGAGGTGCCGTGGAAATATGAAAGTGGGCCGAGACCCGTATTTTTATGATTTTGAAATAAGGTGTCACACGGTGACTTTTATTCGAAAGATATTTATTTGAAAGAATTATATTTGAAAGAGATTTATTTGAAAGAGATTTATTTGAAAGAATTATATTTGAAAGATATTTATTTGAAGGGAGTATATTCGAAATATATTTATTGGAGAATATTATATCCTGAAGATTATTATTTGAAAAAAATATATATAGGCGAAAGATTTATATTTGAAGGACTTGATTAATTGATTGTACTTGTATTCATTGTTTGTTGAGAAGTATTTATGGTGTTCTTGTTGCCCTGCTGTGTATATCACTGGTTGATTATTATTGATATTATTGTTATTTATTTCCTATTATTTTTATATACTATATTGCACAAGTTATTAGACTAGTGAGTGTCTTGACTGTACCTCGTCACTACTCCACTGAGGTTAGTCTTGATACTTACTGGGTACCGACCGTGGTGTACTCATACTACACTTCTGCACATTTTTGTGCAGAGCCAGGTATTGGAGCTATCGAACTCGGACAGAGTTAGAGTGTGATCGCAAGGATTCAAGGTAGAGCTGCTTGGTCGTCGTAGTCACTTGAAGTCTTTCCATTTTATTGTTATGTTAATTATTAATCAAACAGTATTGAGTATTAGATCCTTGAGATCATTTCATGTATTCAGTTAGAGTTCGTGACTCAGTATTATCAGTCTTGGGAGGTTGTTTGTAACTATTTCCGTTGTTAGTTTCTATAAAAACAAAACTGGCTTGAAATGTAATTATAATCGGCTTACTTAGTCTTAGAAACTAAGTGCCATCACGATGCCTGTGGTGGAATTTTGGTTCATGACAAGTTGGTATCAGAGCTTTAGGTTCATAGGTTCTACGAGTCATGAACTAGTCTAGTAGAGTCTTGCGGATCGGTACGGAGACGTCTGTACTTATCTTCGAGAGGCTACAGAACTGTTAGAAAATTTCCACTTCTTTCATTCCTATCGTGTGGAATTTGTTGAATTTGGAATTTGAGTATTTGTATCTCTATTTTCTCACAGATGGTACGTGCTACCGGGTCAGCTGAGCAGGTACTCGCACATTCTGCTAGGCCCGCAAGAGTCCGTGGTCGAGGTAGAGGCCGAGGGAGGGCACGTGCTGCAACTAGAGCACCTGTCAGAGCAGCAGTTGAGGAGCCACCAGTAGCTCCAGTTGGGGGAAAGGTACCAGAAGCACCTGGTTTTACCCCCAAACTTCAGGAGACTTTAGCAGAGTTCTTGAATATGTTTGGTACGTTGACTCAGGTGGGATTAATCTCTATTGCACCAAATATTTCACAGATTGGAGGAGTAACTCAGACTCCTAGCGTCCGTAGTCCAGAGCAACGAGTTTATATTGGTCAGGTTCCGGGTGTAGTACCGATATAACCTGTTATTCTGGTTCAGCCTGAGGTCAGGCCATAGGCATCAAAAGAAGATCAAAAGAGACTTGAGAGGTTTAAGAGGTATAGCCCACCTACTTTCAGTGGCACGGCAATAGAGGATGCCCAAGGATTTCTAGAAAAGTGTCACTGTATTCTCCGCACCATGGGTATTGTGAAAGTAAGCGGAGTTGCCTTTACTACATTTCAGCTGTCAGGCGCAGCGTATCAGTGGTGGCAAGTTTATGAAGAAGGTAGACCAACCGATGCAATGCCAACAACTTGGGCTAAATTTTCGGAAATATTTTTGAAAGAGTTTGTTCCCCAGACTCTCTATGATGCATGACGCACAGAGTTTGAATGGTTACGTCAGGGCACTATGACAATGTCAGAATATGCTATCAGGTTCAGTCAGTTAGCTCGTCATTGTCACTACCCAATTTTCCCTCCGTTTGGGTATCGTGATGGCACCTAGTCTTAGGGACTAGATAAGCCTAACATTAATTGAAACAACAACATTATTTAAATAACATCTAACAATTTGAAATAAAAATCTCTTAAAATTTATAATCTAAATACAACTGTCTAGAAATAAGAATAAACAGTGCAAAATGAAAACTTGAAGGTGACTCCGAAGCCTACGAACGCAGCAATAGGTTTAACTTGAGTCTCCACAGAAACGACCCGCACAGCTACTAACGAACAAAAAACCTAGATCTGCACAAAAATGTACAGAAGTGTAGAATGAGCACACCACAACGGTGCCCAGTAAGTATCAAGACTAACCTTGGTGGAGTAGTGATGAGGAACAGTAAAGACACCCACTGGTCTAATAAACTAAACAAGTATAAGTATATGAACGGCAAAAATATGATGTCTACATAAAGACTATGCAATATGGCTCACAATAAAGTAATGGCAATAAGAAAGGAAACAACAAGTATCAGCGGAATACCATAAAAATGACACAGAAAAGTGAATGGAACACAACCTAAATCCGGAATCACAAATACAACAAGGACAAGTAATAACTCATCAACTACAATCGCTTTTACATCAGGTTTTAGTCGTCAAACTCCACGAGGTACCGAACCTCGGACAAATCACAACTCACGGGTCTCAATAACCAAACCCTAACACTTGGCATCCTATACCCTCATAACACTTCATAACCGCACTGACGACTCACGTGCCAATAGAGCCATTCTCACATAGAAGACAACTAAATAAGGGTGAGCATCTATGCTCAACAATATCAAGAACACCTCTTATCCGATAAGAGTGTTTAACTATGTGTATGCTTGGGAAAGTGTCCTAACATAGTCCATACTAGAAAATAAGCATAACGAAAAAAAATGGACAATGCATAGAATATTTTCTCACAGCTTTCACAAGATAAAGCTCACACAAGTAAGTGTACCACGTAGAATGTTTTCGCATAACTTTCCCCCAGGCCATCACAAGTCATCACAAATCAATCCCTGACACAACCCACCTTGTCTCGCCACGTGTGCAATAGTAAAATAAATGCCCGCCTTGTCTCGCCACACGTGCATAATAATGTTCCCACCTTGTCTCGCCACATGCGCAACCCACACACACATATATATATATATCCCACCTTGTCACGCCGCATGTGCAAATATCAATAGTAACAATAGCACTGCAGAAACCTCGTGCAACCCCATAACAATAACCGTACGGCAGAAACCTCATGCATCACAATAATAACAACTGTACGGCAGAAACCTCATGCATCATCACAACAAATACAACACGGCAGAAACCTCGTGCATCACCACAATAAGTACAACAGCAACAATGACAATAATACAAGGATGCGACAAATACGTCTACTCAGAAATTCTAGAACTCAAGGAAACGGAGAAACTAATTCATAAGGAGTTGCCACAATAGAGAATGCTAGTCATAATAAGAACAACTCAACAAGGGAGAAAATAATGTATAACAACGGTCCCACAAAGTACTGTTCAACAATGAGGGAGATATCACGAGCCAATAATTCCAATAAGGATAAGTCGACTAAGATATATGATATCTAAACTTCTTTTAAGGCTGGGCAAGCACGAAAGAGACACAACAACTTCAATTAAGGATAAGAAGTATAAAGAAAAAGGCAACACGGCAATAGAAGAGATACAATTTGAGCCAAGGTACATATGAATCAAATGAACACAAAAGTGGATCATGAAGCAACTAATTCCAATTACAGCAAGTAGAAGTGAAACTGGGAATTAAGAAACATAATCATAACGAGAACAACTCCATATTCAGTGAATACAAGGACCTAAGAATCCCTAAAGGACAATTTTCCACAAATAAGTCTGGGAATGTACTCGTCACCTCGCGTACACGGACTACAATTAGCATAGAAGACTGTAAGGGGTAGTTCCCCCACACGAAGTTAGGCAAGATACTTACCTCAAAGAAGACAGACCGATACTCAAAAATGAACTTCTCAGGTAAAATGACGTTCGGACGGCTCAAATCTAATCAAAATAACTTCAAAGCACAAATAAAACTCATAAGAGACTATTCCGGATCATAAAGTTTCAATCTTTATCAAAATCTAAAAATCGGTCCAAAAGTCGATCCCCCGAGTCCGCACCTCAGAACTCGATAAATTTTACAAAACCCGAACACCCATTCCGATAAGAGTTCAACCATACTAAAATTATCAAATTCCGATACCAATTCGTCCCTCAAATCATGATTTTTCATTTTGAAAAGTTTCTTCAAAAACCATCATTTTTCTCAACTCAAAACACTAATTAAATGATAAAACCAAAGAAAAAATCATGGAATATATTAAATTCTAGGTGAAGAACACTTACCCAATCAATTTTCTTGAAAAACCTACCAAGAATCGCTCAAAACCGAGCTCTAGAACTCCAAATATGGTGAAAATGGCAAACCCTCGGAATAGAGTACTATTTATTCTGCCCAGGTGTTTGTGCATCGCGAACGTGGAAGAGCAATCGTGTTTGCGAAGAAAAGAATGAAAGCTGCCCAGTTGTGCTTCGCGAACGTGACAACACGTTCGCGAACACGTATAGGAAAAGTATGATGGCCTAACGACTGCTCTTCGCGAATGCGTGAAGTAGTACGCAAACGCGAAGAGTGGAATGGCATAGCTACGCGAACGCTTGGGATGAACGCGAACACGATGAAGGAAAAGGTTGGCTTCCGCGATCGCGGAATGAGGAATGCGAACGCGAAGAAAAAATATTCCCTCTTCCAAAATTACTCTTCTCGAACGCGGAGGAGCAGACGCGAACGTGAAGGAGAAAACCAGATGACAGATATCAGCAGTTCAAAATAGGAGGAAAATGACCCGTAGCCTATCTGAAACACACCCGAGGGCCCCCGGGACCCCGTCTAAACACACAAATAAGTTCTATAACCTAATACAGACTCGCTCGGGGTTTCAAATCACATCAAACAACGGCGAAACTATGAATCGAATCAAGAATCGAACTTATGAACTTTCAAATCTTCCAACTTCTAAAACTCGCGCCGAAACCTATCAAACCAACCCGGAATGACGTCAAATTTTGCAGGCAAATCCCAAATAACATAACGGAGTTGTTCCAACATTCTGAATTGCATTCCGACCCCAATATCAAAAAGTCCACTTCCGGTTCAAATCTCCAAAAATTTGACTTTCGCCATTTCAAGCCTAAATCAGCTACAGACCTCAGATTCACAGTCCAAACACGCTCCTAAGTCCAAAATCACCCAACGGAGCTAACAGAACCGACCAAAATCCATTACGAAGTCGTCCTCACACAGTTCCGACTACGGTCAAAATCCTAAGACTTAAGCTTCCGTTTTAGGGACTAAGTGTCCCAAATTACTCTGAATCATCCGGTAACTAAATTCAACCACACACGCAAGTCAATACACATAATACGAAGCTACTCAGGTCCTTGCACCGCTGAACAGGACTTAAATTGTCAAAACGTCCGGTCGGATCGTTACATCCTTCCCCTCTTAAACAAACGTTCGTCCTCAAACGTGCCAAGTATCCCCTCGAAGTCTTCAAATCACTAAAAGAATATATCCAACATACACTCGCGGCGGACCCCACATCACCCCAATCCACATAAGCCTGACGACACCATCCCAACTGTGATTCATCCTTTCTATCAACACTGATAAGCCTTAGAGTCAAAATTCACACCTTCTATTTATCTTCAAAAGACCCGATTTTTAAATCCATAACCGGTATCAGTCTTAACCAGCTGCAATAACTCATGCCTATACCCACAAGGTACGACCACTCAACATGACACGCCACACATAGGCCCATAATACACTACTGATCATAATAGCTGCCCGTAATCAAAACCAGCACCGACAATTATCCTCAAATCCGTTAGAGACCCGTTTCAAACCTCCACAACACTGACAACGATGCAAGAAACATGAAGACCTCTTAAATATACATCCGAATCAACAATTCACAACTAACACCACCGGGCACACACCCCGCAAGCTAAAACTCAAGAAGCACAGAATGAAAATGACTGAATATGTAAAAAGAAACATATAAGAGAAATATCAAACAAGCCCGACAGACACAGCTCTCTAACAATACCATACTATGAATCAATTTAAATAGGAAGAATCAAAGTACATGAACAAATCATAAGGATCTCATCCTGATATAACTTTCCACCGCGGCAAGCAGCCTGGCTCATACATATCAAATCACATGGAATCGCGAGGGTCTCACCCTCAACTCTGAATCACAAGTCGAATACACATCATACCAATGGAAATCTTCCACTAACTCAATTCTTCCAATAAAATCACAACACTTACTAAACTCTCACCCCGGTAGAGTATCAAATCACAAATCGTAACCAATTTACTTAGGAAATCATATCAAATTTGTCATAATAGACAACATGAATTCACTTCTAGTCTCATAACTTTCAATAAAGAATAGAAAAAAATGATAGATACGGCTATCACTCATAGAATCTCCCAATAGGGGAAAATACATAAACATGATATAAGTCATGAACTCACCTATAGGTGGGACAACAAATAGGGGAACTCGCCCCGATAAGCAGAACCGATTCGAAATACGAATGGTGCCCCTCTGTAACAAATTAAAAGCATACCTGTATGACATCATCTGGCGCAGTGGCCTCAAGCCTACTATATGAAACATATCAAAGGGTCGGGCCTTCTCCTCTTGGGTGCCCTCTACTCGCCTAAATACTCCACTGTGACACACCTCTCTGGAGTCTAGGACAATCTCTCACCCTGTGGCTGGTATCTCCACACTCAAAGAAACCTCTCTGCTGACGTGGCTGTGGGAACTGTGCGGTAAGGGTACTCTAAAACCCATGACCACCCGAAACACTGTGCGAAGCCTGAAGTGCAAACTGAACTGGTTGACCCACAAAACCTCTACCATATCGTACCCTGCCTCCAAAATAAGGACCAGTAGATCTCTCCGGTTTACGAGGCCTCCTCGCCTCTCTGTCCTTTCTCTTCTGATCTCACCTGTACTCTCTCTCATGGACCTGCCTGTCCTCTCTCTAGATCCCACATGCCCTCTACACGGCGAGCGATCCCTACCACCTGCTGAAACGAAACATCTAACTCTAACTCCCGAGCCATGCTGAACCGAATATTATGCCTGAGTCCCTTAATGAATCTACGGACACGCTCTCTAACTGTGGCGACCAAAGCAAGTGCATGTCTGGCCAAATCACTGAATCTAACGGCATACTCTGATACTGACATAGTGCCCTGGCACAGCCGTTCAAACTCCACGCACCATGCATCTCGAAGGGACTGAGGCACAAACTCTCTCAAGAACATCTCTGAAAACTGAACCCACGTAAGTGGAACTATATCGGTCGGGCTACCCAACTCATATGCCCGCCACCACTGATAAGCCGCTTCCTTAAGCTGGAACATAGTAAAAGCAACCCCACTCATCTCAACAATACCCATAGTGCGGAGAATGCGATGGCACTCCTCCAGAAAACCATGTGCACTCTGTGAAGCCAAACCACTAAATGTAGGAGGGTCATATTTCTTGAACCTTGCAAGTCTAAGCTGCTCTTCCTCAGATGCTGCTGCCCTGACCACGGGCTGAACTGGAACCACAGGCTGTGTCACCATGACACCTGGAACCTGACCAACATGAACTTGCTGCTTTGGGTATGGTCGGTGGGAGTCTGGGTTCCTCCCCTGGTCTGTGAAGTAGCTGGTGCAACCGGAATCAACCCCGCCTAAGCCAATGTACCAAACATGCGTAGGAACTGTGCTAAGGTCTCCTGAAGCCTGGGGGCAACAGCAGGCACCTCCGGTACCAGCCCCTCAACTGGAACTACTGGTGGCTCCTCAACTGCTGCTCTGGTAGGTGCTCTAGCTGCGGCACATACTCGTCATAGGCCTCTGTCTCTGCCTCTAGTGACACCTGCTCTGGGAGCAGCGTCATCGATAACTGCAGCTCGTGTCCTCACCATCTGTGAGAGAATGGAATGATAAAAATTCAAACTTCGAGATCAATGAATTAGCACGATAAGAACGAAGAAAGTGAAACTGTCATAGTATAATAGTTCCGTAGCCTCTCGAAGATAAGTACAGAGGTCTCCGTACCGATCCGCAAGACGCTACTAAACTCGCTTATGACTCGTAGCACCTATGAACCTAGAGCTCTGATACCAACTTATCATGGCCCAATTTCCCCTTTGTTTGGGTATTGTGATGGCACTTAGTTTTAGGGACTAGATAAGCCTAACATTAATTGAAACAACAACATTATTTAAATAACATCTAACAATTTAAAATAAAAATATCTTAAAATTTACAATTCCCAAAACCGATAGTACAAGTCATAAGCTCTACAAAGTGTTTGCTAGAAAACTTCTAAATACAACTGTCCAGAAATAAGAATAAACAGTGCAAAACGAAAACTTGAAGGTGACTCTGAAGCCTGCGAATGCAGCAACAGGTTTACCTTGAGTCTCCATAGCAATGACTCGCACAGCTACTAACGAACAAATACCTAGATTTGCACAAAAATGTGCAGAAGTGTAGAATGATCACACCACAGCGGTGCCCAGTAAGTATCAAGACTAACCTCGGTGGAGTACTGACGAAGAACAGTCAAGACGCCCACTGGTCTAATAAACTAAACAAGTATAAGTATATGAACGGAAAAAATATGATGTACACATAAAGACTATGCAATCCGGCTTACAATACAGTAATGGCAATAAGAAAGGAAACAACAAGTATCAGCGAAATACCATAAAAATAACATAGAAAAATGAATGGAACACAACCTAAATTCGGAATCACAAATACAGCAAGGACAAGTAATAACTTAGCAACTACAACCGCTTTTATATCAGGTTTTAGTCATCAAACTCCATGAGGTACCGAACCTCGGACAAATCACAACTCACGGGTCTCAATACCTGAACCCTAACACTTGGCATCATGTTCCCTCACAACACTTCATAACCGCACTGATGACTCACGTGCCAATAAAGTCATTCTCACACAGAAGGCAAGTAAACAAGGGTGAGCATCTATGCTCAACAATATCAAGAATACCTCTTATCCGATAAGAGTTCTTAACTACGTATATGCTTGTGCAAGTGTCCTAAGATAGTCCATACCAGCAAATAGGCATAAGGAAAAGGAACGGACAGCATGTAGAATATTTTCTCACAGTTTTCACAAGATAAAGCTCACACAGGTAAGCGTACCACTACACAATATCAACAACAAGAATGCCCCCAGGCCATCACAAATCATCACAAATCAATCCCTGACACAACCCACCTTGTCTCGCCACATGTTCAATAGTAAAATAAATGCCCGCCTTGTCTCGCCACACGTGCATAATATATAGATTATGTATATTATACGTACATAATACACACACACACACACATACACACACACACACACACACACACACATATATATATATATATATATATATATATATATATATATCCCGCCTTGTCACGCCGCATGTGCAAATATCAATAGTAACAATGGCACGGCAGAAACCTCGTTCAACCCCATAACAACAACTGCACGGCAGAATCCTCGTGCACCACAATAACCACAACCGTAAGGTAGAAACCTCATGCATCACAATAACAACAACCGCACGGCAGAAACCTCGTGCATCACCAAAATAAGTACAACAACAACAATGACAATAATACAAGGATACGACAAATACATCAACTCAGAAATTCCAGAACTCAAGAAAATGGAGGAACTAATTCATTAGGAGTTGCCACTATAGAGAATGCTAGTCATAATAAGAACAACCCAACAAGAAAGAAAATAATGTATAACAACGGTCCCATAAAGTACTGTTCAACAACGAGGGAGATATCACGAGTCAATAATTCCAATAAGGATAAATCAACTAAGATATAGGATATCTAAACTTCTTTTAAGGCTGGGCAAGCACGAAAGAGACACAAGAACTTCAATTAAGGATAAGCAGTATAAAGAAAAGACAACACGGCAATAGAAGAGATACAATTTCAGCTAAGGCACATATGAATCAAATGAACACAAAAGTGGATCACGAAGCAATTAATTCCAATTACAACAGGTAGAAGTGAAACTGAAAATTAAGAAACATAATCATAACGAGAAAAACTCTATATTCAGTGAATACAAGGACCTAAGAATCCCTAAAGGCCAATTTTCCACAAATAAGTCCGGGCACATACTCGTCACCTCGCGTACACGGACTACAATTAGCATAGAAGACTCTAAGGGGTAGTTCCCCGACACGAAGTTAGGCAAGATACTTACCTCAAAGAAGACAGGCCGATACTCAAAAATGAACTTCTTGGGTGAAATAACCTCCGGACGGCTCAAATCTAATCAAAATAACTTCAAAGCACAAATAAAATGCATAAGAGACTATTCTGGATCATAAAGTCTCAATCTTTAACAAAATCTAAAAATCGGTCCAAAAGTTGACCCCCCAGGGCCCGCACCTCGGAACCCGACAAATTTTACAAAACCCTAACACTCATCCGATACGAGTTCAACCATACTAAAATTATCAAATTCCAATACCAATTCGTCCCTCAAATCATGATTTTTCATTTTGAAAAGTTTCTTCAAAAACCATCATTTTCTTTAACTCAAAACACAAATTAAATGATAAAAATAAAGATAAAATCATGGAATATATTAAATTCTAGGTGAAGAACACTTACCCAATCGATTTGCTTGAAAAACTCACCAAGAATCGCTCAAAACCGAGCTCTAGAACTCCAAAAATGGTTAAAATGGCAAACACTCGGAATAGAGTACTATTTATTCTGCCCAGGTGTTTGTGCATCGCGAACGCGGAAGAGCAATCGCGTTCGCGAAGAAGAAAAATGAAAGCCGCCCAGTTGTGCTTCGCGAACGCGACAACATGTTCGCGAACGCATAGAGGAAAAGTATGATAGCCCAACTTCTACTCTCTGCGAACACGTGAAGTAGTACGCAAACGCGAAGAGTGGAATGGCATAGCTACACGAACGCATGGGATGAAAACGAACGCGATGAAGGAAAAAGTTGGCTTCCGCGATCGCGGAATGAGGAATGAAAACACGAAGAAAAAATATTCTCTCTTCCAAAATTACTCTTCTCGAACGCGGAGGAGCAGACGCGAACGTGAAGGAGAAAACCAGATGACAGATATTAGTAGTTCAAAATAGGAGGAAAATGACCCGTAGCCTATCCGAAACACACCCGAAGGCCCTCGGGATCCCCATCTAAACACACAAATAAGTTCTATAACCTAACATGGACTCGCTCGGGGTCTCAAATCATATCAAAAAACGGCGAAACTATGAATCAAACCAAGAATCGAACTTATGAATTTTTAAATCTTTCAACTTCTAAAACTCGTGCCGAAACCTATCAAACCAACCCGGAATAATGTCAAATTTTGCAGGCAAGTCCCAAATAACATAACGGAGTTGTTACAACTCTCGGAATCTAATTCTGACCCCAATATCAAAAATTCCACTTCCGGTCCAAATCTCCAAAAATTTGACTTTCGCCATTTCAATCCTAAATCAGCTACAGACCTCAGATTCACAGTCTGGACACGCTCCTAAGTCCAAAATCACCCAACGGAGCTAACAGAACCGACAGAACTCTATTCTGGAGTCGACTAAGTTCGTATCATATTTTGGGACTTGTTGGTATGATTTGACGGGGTCCCGGTGTGGCTTGGGTATATTTTTGGATCATTGGTTGAGAGACTAGTAAAGTTAAGAAATTTGAGAGTTTGACCATGGTCAATATCGGGTCAAGACGACCTCTTTCCAATATTTTGAGGGCACGAACAGGTCCGTAGCGTATTTTATATTTGAAATTCATTAATGGTTTGTGTCCGGGAGATTCCGAATGAGTTTCGGGGTAGTTTCGAATCATTTCGGAGAAGTATAAGTTTGCTAGTTTCTAGTGAGGTACTGTTCATTTGCAATTGCGAACAGTTTATCGCAATTATGAACACTGTTCATTGAAGGTTACTGTTTATTAGCAATTGCGAATAATTTATCGCAATTGCGATAATTTTTGGATTTTATGCAGTTCGCAATTGCGAACAATATATCGCAATGGCGAACAATGTTCATGGGAGGTAATTGTTCATTCACAAATGCGAAGTTTTTGTCCGCAAATACGAACCTGGGCAGAAACTTAAGGATTGAAAATGTGTCATTTCTTCATTTTCGATTGGGATTTTTGGAGCTCGGTTTTTGGGCGATTTTGAGGATTTTTTCACGACTTCGACTAGGGTAAGTGTTCTATATCCGAAAGTGATTATATTTCATGAATATATGGTTATATTCATCGTTTAATTCGATTTTTAATGGAAGAAATTGGGATTTTTGTAAAACTTTTCAAAAACAAAAATTCAAGATTTGGAGGACGGTTTGTTATTGGAATTCGATAAAATTGGTGTGGTTGAACTCGTATCGGAATGAGTGTTCGGATTCCGTGAAAATTCTATCGTGTTCTAGGAGGGGGGCCCCGTATTGACTTTGGTTGACTTTTTAGAATAAAATTTTAAGTCGACGTTTTATTATCCGGAATTTGTTTTCGATGAATTTTATAGAAGTTATAAAATTAATTTGGATAGATTTGAGTTGTCCGGAGGTTAATTCAAGCAAGAAGGTGATTTTGGAATATCGGCATAACTTCAAAAAGGTAAGTATCTTGCCTAACCTGGACTGGGGGAATTACCCCTTAGGCATCGAGTCTTATGTGCCATTTGAGAAATTTGAAAAACCATATACGCGAGGTGACGAGTACGTACTCGGGCTTATATGTGCAAATTCTATTGGGTTAAAGTCTTAGGCTTTACTATATAATAAATTGAATAATTATTGGTATTTATTAAATGATCTATTTGCCATGCCTCAATCCTTGTTTGTTGAATTTGTTTTTACATGACAATTTGATGTGATTGTTACTTGAATATTTATGTAAATTCCGTGAGTTTGTTGATTTGATATTTCCTAGAAATAATTATATTATAGATTTTTCCATCTTCAAATAATTAATGAACTAAGTTTAAACTGAGGCGTTAATATAATTATCAAGAATTTGGATTAATGAAGGCGTTGCTCTATACTGAGTATTTTCTATCTTTGTTGATTGTTCTTGAGGTTTTATATACATTGTGAGAAGCCTTGGGCTATTTTTGAGAAATTTATTGATTTTACTATATCATTAGAATTGGTTGTGGTTGTTGGAAAAATTGTGATAGAAATTGATTGTGTTGTGTTGTCGTGATAATATTTCGTGTAAAATATTTTGTGATTTGAGTTATTATTATGAGGATATAAGGGTAGCATTTCACTGTTGATATCATGTGGGTAAAAGGGTAGCATTTCTCCGTGGTTATGTGTGTTGGGATATTGTTTGGGCGGAGTGATAAGGGTGGCTATTATACGGAGCAATAAAGGTAGTTATACGAGCGATAATTTTCATGTGATGTTGTGATTTTTCTTGAGTTTATTTTTATATCTTGAGCAATTTGTCTTGTTGTTAGTAAATTATTAATATTCTAATCTATGTTGAAATTGGGAGCATGTGGCTATTGCCACACGGATTATGAAATGAAATGTGGGCACGAGGTGCCGTGAGTAAATAATGATGATATTGGCATGTGAACTTTCCGTGCAGTTATGATATGAAATGTGGGAACGAGGTGTCGTGAGTAAATGATGATGATATTGGCACATGAGTTGTCCGTGCGGTTGTGATAGAGAAATTGGCACGAGGTGCTGTGGAAATATAAAAGTGGGCTGAGACCCGTATTTTTATGATTTTGAAATGAGGTGTCACACGGTGACTTTTATTCGAAAGATATTTATTTGAAAGAATTATATTTGAAAGATATTAATTTGAAGAGAGTATATTCGAAATATATTTATTGGAGAGTATTATATCCTGAAGATTATTATTTAAAAAAAAACATATATGCGAAAGATTTATATTTGAAGGACTTGATTAATTCATTGTACTTGTATTCATTATTTTTTTAGCGGTATTTATGGTGTTCTTGTTGCCTGCTGTGTATATCACTGGTTGATTATTGTTTCCATCATTGTTATTTGTTTCCTATTATTTTTGTATACTATATTGCACAGGTTATTAGACTAGTGAGTGTCTCGACTGTACCTCGTCACTTCTCCACTGAGGCTAATCTTGATACTTACTAGGTACCGACCGTGGTGTACTCATACTACACTTCTACACATTTTTGTGCATAGCCAGGTATTGGAGCTATCGGACTCGGACAGAGTTAGAGTGTGATCACAAGGATTCAAGGTAGAGCTACTTGGTCATCGCAGTCCCTTGAAGTCTTTCCATTTAATTGTACTGCTAATTATTAATCAAACAGTATTGAGTATTCGATCCTTGAGATCATTTCATGTATTTAGTTAGAGTTCGTGACTTAGTATTACCAGTCTTGGGAGGTTGTTTATAACTATTTCCGCTGTTAGTTTCTATATAAAAAAATTGGCTTGAAATGTAATGATAATCGGCTTACTTAGACTTAAAGACTAAGTGACATCACGACGTATGGTGGGATTTTGGGTCGTGACAATGCTCCTCGTGATATGCCGTCATTCAGCCTTCAATTGTTACCAGGGACTTCGCAGGTGACCCCGTCAGCTCCATTAATGATCGCGGGCACGACCATTACGTGGCAGGAGTGGGATCAGTATTTTCTTGATCGTCCAGATCCATCGACGGTTGTTGCTGATCGTCCGATATGAGAGGTGCATAGTGGGCGACGACTGAGTTATGTCTCATCATCGAGGGGTGCTGAGGATCTTTCACATACTTCATCTACTACAGTGCACCTCTATGTTCCGACTGAGCATTGTGTCACTACTCAGATACAGGTTTGTTTGTATTACTATTATTTCAATGTGTTTTTACCTTATAGATTAGTTAGTAATATCTGAAGTGTTTATATTTTTTGAAAGATTTCGTCATCGCCCGTCAAGGAGGCCACATTGTGCGATGCTGACTTGCCGGAGACGGATGATCTTATTCAGGAGCCCGCTGAGACCGTAGTATGACCATTAAAATTTTTTGCTAACACGAACGTTAGTATTTTATATTTCATATACTAAAATATCTTATTATTTTGTAGGTTACTGCTGGCCCAACGACTGCTTCTACCGAGCCTGCCAGCCTTACTGACGATCATGATGCAGTGCATCCTCCGATAAAGAGGCGATGTGATGAGGATGATCCTGATAGGGTAGCCGAGCGGGATGGGATGCGCCTCAGGCCAGCCAATGCTTTAAAGCATACAGGCTGTGGGACTCATTGATATGCATTCTTAGTTGTATATGTGACATTAAATATATAATAGCAGAATTATTTATGTTTTACATAATTTGCGCATGTGTTTTTTAGTTTTCGGGTTATTTATTAGTTTAACAATAGAACACAAAAAAAATAAGACAGCTTAACATAAATTTAAATTCGTTACCAATTAAAGATAATACATGACACGTACAACATAAAAATAAAATACTACAATAAACGGATCCATGTGTTTGTTTAGTCACTATCGCCCATTATTCTATGCTTCAACCACTTAAATTTCTCTTCTAACCGATTCATTTTTTCTTCTGCCTCTTTTAGTTTCTCCCTCACGGTTGCAAGTTGTTCTTGTAGTTTCAAGATCTGGAGTTCGTATTCACCGGTCAGATTCCAAATATTTAGCAAACATGATTTGTAGTAATCCTGGTTAATGGGTTCATCATACCATTATTCAAAACCATATTGATTTTCGTCCTACCAATGGGGATGATAACACAAGACTATTAATTAACATGTTATCTAAAAAGTATTAACAAATATTTCTTCCAAAAATAATAACTTACAACTTGTTTACACATCCAACATCTGCGGCCCATATTGCAATTTGACCAACATGGCTTCAAAATCGCACGTTTGCCACAATAACACCTTAGTACGTCATTGCGTCCAGACATGTCGTAATGCTGGAAAATAAAAAATTAATGGAAAGTTGTTCTATTCATTTCATTACAATACAAATAATAACTAAAATGCGTGAGGTTTTTATAGGCAGATAAGAGTGATTTTAAATTACATACCGCATATTGGTAAAGCGCTATGTATCGGGTGATAATAATTCTGTATGGTACAAGTGGGTGCAGCTTTTCAGATGGACAAATCTTTCAGGTCTACATGACAATACACATAACACATATTGGTGATGCGCTATATTTTGCGTGATAATGATTCTTTAAGGTACAAGTCGGTGCAACTTTTCAGATCGATAGCTTTTCCATGTCGGCAGCTTTTTCAGGTGACAGCTTTTTCAGGTCGGCATGACAATACACATAAAGCATATTGGTGATGCGCTACATTACGTGATAATGATTCTTTAGCGTACGAGTGGGTGCAACTTTTCAGATCGACAGCTTTTCCAGGTCGACAACTTTTTCAGGTCGACATGACAATACATATAAAGCATATTGGTGATGCGCTACATTTAATATAAAAGTTCGTGCAGTTTAGTTATTCTTAAGTTGAACCATGAGATCAGTATTCAAAGATCATTTGAAGAACCATTACAACATCCATTTCAGAAATGCCGCTAACATTTAATAAGTAGTTTAAGAAGAGGCAAAAAAGTGAAGGTAGTTCAACAGATCCACATGGAACACGTCACAACACAATCGATCCCTACCTTGAAAAAATATGTTAGGTTGCTATACTGATTTGGTTGATGGCAAGTGGTATGGTGTTCTATGTCCCTTGAAAAATAAACCTATCAATATACACACTTATCTCAAAGTTGCAGGGCACATTATTGAGGGCGAAGCGCATTTTACAAAGCCTGAAGGTATGAGAATTCAGGGCAAAAATCTACAATGGGTTCCCCTTTACTAAAAACGGTGTGATTATGAAGTACTATGCCACTGGAATGGGCTAGTTGCACCACAAGAACTGTCTACAACCTTCCAAACAAACAAACACAAAGATGAACCATAAGTGATTCGCCATTTGATGAAGGAGATTTCATATATGGAAAAGGCAGTAGTCGTTCATCATGCACTGGATGATCTTAACTATTTGCAAGGAACGGGGGATCAATAGTGGAATTTATTAGAAAATAAAAAATTGCATAGAGACATTGATTATCCTGTTTTCCCAACAGTTATCGAATGGTAGTGCGACAGGGGGAGTAGGTGGTAGAACAAGCCAGGATGAGAATTATTTTTAAGTTATCCAGGAGATAGAGAAATAAAAAAAAAGGGTGATAATTGCTTAGTTGCAAACTGAAATTAGTATATAAGCAAAATTCTTTAACCTGTATTATCTCTTAAAGAAAATCCTTTTAACAAGGGCATTATCTCTCGATATTAAACTCAAAAGGATACTAGTTCCCATGGAAATCAAGCTCAAATAATGGCTCAAGGTACCGCAACCATTGCCTAGAGCCGGTAAGATGATGTTGTCAATCAGCTTTAGAGAAATCAGAAATCAAATTGAATAAGCTATCTCAGAAGAACATGCTAATCAAGATAAACTCAAAATACTTAAATGGAATGATAACACCACACGAATAATCTTACACAGACTATAAACTTCTGTATAAAGGTGTCTTATAATGGCTCCAACAATTTGATACTTTGTGAATTAACTGGTTTTTGTACAGAAAACAACCAGGAAAATAATTTGCTCTTGAACTTGGTAGGAAGAGTGTTTGTATAAATAAACAATTAATATGAATGTTAAAAAGTGCATATTACCTTAACTTGAAGCCTTAAGAACTTCACATAGTCCAGAATCTCATCAAGCATAGCGGCCTTATCGGTCTGGTAAGAGAAAAAAGAAATAAAATCTCAAAACCTAAAGAAGCCACATTTTTTTAATTTCACTCTTCATGGAAAGGACTGTTAATATTAGATTCTGAAAAAACAAATACAAAGTCCAGTTCCAAAAGTCCCATCGAAAGTGAAACACGGCAATTAACTGAATCCCACAAGCCTAACTAATGGAGAATAGTAAATTGAACCATCAGACAACACTCTACTGCAAGTAATAATTTGCCTACAAGATTTGAATCATCTTTTTTTGACAAGTTACAAGATGTGATCCATCTTTCCTATTTTTTCTTTCCTGTATTGGTATTTTATGGCCATGATGTGCACCAGAAAGTAAAATTTCCATTATCTGTAAACAAAGACTTTGTGTTTTAATGAGCTTCATTATGACAATTATCATAGTAAAGAAACATACTCATCATTAAAATAAAACTTGTTTCGAGTAAAAGAGTGAAACACACCTTATTGCAGCTGGGGACAAGTTCTTGCAAAGCCTTTATTCTTTCTGATATCCTCTCTCTTCTCAACTGTAAGAGAGACAAATCATTACTCATCAATTATTTCTAAAGTACTCTAATAACACCTTGTATTATTCTACGTGGTTCAGGTTGTCCTTATAAAGCTTATCTACATATCATGCAATATCAATATCTTATTACCCTCTTCGCTATGCTATGTGGGTCTGTGGCCTGTCCCCTCCGAGCTCGAACCCTAGGGCGAATTGCTGGTGGGTGCGGTATAGTTACTGTTGTGCTTGTTATTGGTTGGCCTTGCAAAGGTTGAAAGAAACCAAGAGAAATTATTAGCTCAACAAATGCAGTAAAGGTCAACACCCCTGATGTTTTATACTTCAATATCACACAAGAGGGGTGATTTTGCGTTCACTGAATTATCGAAGGACTTGGTTCTTCCATGCGTTCCTTATACTACGGTTGCAAAATAAATAACGTAGAAAGTAAAGAACACAAGGATTTTTACGTGGAAAACACCCGGCTCAAAAGGTGAAAAAACCACGACCTACTACCAGTGGAATTTTCTCCAAACACTTCACTACAACTCTAAGTCAACAACAAAGTTTACAAACTCTTGCAAACCTAAGGATTACCTCTAACCTTGTAGCAACCAGTCACATGTTGTTGCGACTGCTTCGAGTTAACTCTTACTTGAACAATTCAACTAGAGTTTATAACCTCTTGCAAACCTAAGGATTAACTCTAACCCTTATAGCAACACGCCACAGGCTGTTGCAACTACTTCAAATTAACTCTAACTTGAAAGATACAATTCAGGTACCTAGTACAATTTGCTTCTTAGAAAGCTGAAAGGTACAACTCAAAATGCCTACTACACTTTGAACTAGAAATAAAGAAAGACACATAAAACTCTTTATGGAGCTGGTTCTTCAACCTGGTTCATGTAGCTTCAGGATCTCACTCTTAAATCTCACAGGAACTACTCACAAAATGCCTTACTATTTTGCTCTCAATTCGTGCTTAACTTCAGTATGTGTGCATCACCTGCATAAGAGAACACAACTGATATATATAGAGTTAGTAAATAAAGATTAACTAGAAGTCTAATGCTTTACTCTTACTTGGTGGAAGAGTTCTAGTTATCTTCAACTTCTAACTCTTTCCTTATCTTATATAGAGCTCTTTTCAAGTAACGAGTCCTGCTCCTTATCAAATATGCAACCTTTTCGTTAAGGGATTATCAGAAATAACTACTTATACTTATCCCTTTTTACGTGCATGCTTTTTGCTTGATTCTGCCCGTCACCTATGTACAATGTCCATAGACCTGGTTCATGCATGTGTTCCTTTGTCAATCATCAAAACAAACTTACTTACACCAACAAATTCCCCTTTTGATCATGACAAACTTCGTACTTTTCATAAGCATAAAACCCATTTCAACTCAGCTCAACATCAATACACTATTAGAACATTTTCCATTTTAAAGACACAAATCATCAAGGACCAGGTACATTAGGTTATAAACATCACAGTCCAAAGACAAAGCACACCTTATCTTCCCCCTTTTGGCATCATCGAAAAGTTGCATAATTAAGTTAAGTAACCAGATTTTAGCAGATATCACTCATGGCCCGGGGCTACTTTAAATGCAATCATGGATTCAATTTTCTCTTTATTAATCTAAGGATATTAACCATCTATGAAATATCAATAAACAATTAGAGCAAAATCAGTGAATTTCATTGATTGATAAGATCCTACCACAAAGCATAAGAAGAAATAAAAATATAGAACCATGAACAAAATACAAATAAATCTCAGTCGGGTCACTGGTTACAACTAGGCTTAGGAAGGGTTAAAAACTGGGAAGGACCAGGTTCTTGGTTCTTGGCTTGCAGCAGTTTCAACATATCTTGCATAATACTATCATTATTCTCCTTTTACTTGAAATCTCACACTTGAGAGAGTCTTTCATATCCTCTACTTCAGCCAATCCTTTCTTCAGCCTTTCAATCTCAGCATCCTTAGCCATTTTCTTCCATTATTTGAGCCCCCTTGCTCCTTTTAGCAGACCTAGTTCTTTTAGACACAATTGAGCCCTCAGCCTCAGTCTCTGTTTCTCGAGAATTCATTTGAGAAGTCTTTCTCTTTTTGGAACTAGGTGTGGGTACTTCCACATCCTCATATTCATCTTCAATAACCAGGTTCATCTCCTTAATTTGGACTACTCCACTTGGCTTACCAGCCTTTTTTTTGCAAGCGACTTTCTTGGCTTTCTCAGCTAAGGCCTTTTTTACATTGGCCTCACTCTGCTTCTTCTGTCTCCTTGTAGTTCTTCCTCTTGTGTGAGGAGTTGCTACAGGGATAGAAGGAGCACTCTTTCTCTTAGTGCCACCCATGACCTTTCCTGCAGTCTTTCCAACTTTGTTCTTCTTTTGATTGTAACTATCTCACACCTTTTGCAGCAGATCTGGACTCTTGTCTATTTTAGCAAGAGAAGGAACTGGTTCATGAAACCATTTCCTTAACCTAACCAGCCTATCTGCTACACTTCTATCACCAGAACCATCACCTATCTCCTGTGATTCTATCCCCATATTTTCATTCATAGTCTCCTCATTATCACTAATCTCTTCACTTAATACAATCATTGCTCCATCTTCTTTAGTCAAACCAACAAGAGTGGGTGAAGGAGATCCAACCATTCTTTATTCTCCCTTTCCCCTCACATATACTTCAACATCCTCACTCTTTTTTTTTCTTTTTTATTTTTACCACCAATTATTTCAGACCCACCAGCTTCTACCCCAGCAATCGTATCAACCAATACAAACCTCTTTTCAAGATTCTCAGCAATTTTAGAAGCAAGATCAGAAATTTTTAACCCAGAAGTTAACTGCTCAGTTTCAGATGAAACTGGTTCTTCCCCCTCAATCGCAGACTTGAAGGACTCATCAAATTTTTAGGGTTCTTCTGCTTGACTGGCTTGTAGCATCTCACTCAATTTCTTAGCTTGTTCTCTACTGGCTACTGTGTTGCATACAATCATTTTTATATGCTTTTTCTTTGGGGTTTGGGTGGTTGAAAGTGTGGGTGAAGGTTCTTTGGGTGGTGAGGAAGGGTTTTCTGAGTTTTTGAGATTCTCATGGGTGTTTTTCATTTGATCAGTTCAGAAACTTGAGAAAAATAGAGAGAGTTTTGAGGTTTTGGAGATTTTGATCTTTCGAAAAAATTGAGTTAAGAGGGTAAGGTGAGATCAATTTAAAGAGGAAAAGGTTAAGTGTATAACGATACCTTTTTGAAGTCTAGAAGTCTAATCACATTGGAAGTTTCAGTTTGAAAAGACGTTCGACTCTTGCCCAAATATTTCGGCAATTATGGCGTGTGGGACTCTTGATGAAACTTGATTGTTTGTAACTAATTGGTTCAAAAGTAGTTTGGTATAAAGTGGGACTCTTTTCAATTCATGATCCATATGCAGTTATTTCAAATTATGCAGAGTGTAGAATACATACCCTATAATCTCGATGAACCAGGTTCTTCACTGAAAGTTCTCTTATGTAAGACTGATTTTTTCTAAGAAAATAAGAATAATATCATTAGACATCAGTGAGACATTTCAGCATATAGCACAAGATTATAGTAATAAAAGCATGAGACTGAGCAATATCTAATCTAATTATTCACAAAATTCACAAATTGTGTAACCATTCATTGAGTTAGAATTGATTTCTTTTAGGTGATCTTAATCATCCCTAATTCTAACATGTTCCTTTCAAAGTGATCCCTATTCAAAGCTTTTGTGAAGATGTCAGCAATTTCCTTATCAGTAGCACAAAATTCTACAGTGATCAACACCTCTCAAAATTATCCTTTTGAAAATGATGCCCAACATCTATGTACTTAGTTCTTTTATGATGGACTGGGCTCTGGTCATACTAATTGCACTGGTATTATCACAAAATATGGGGATACAACCAACATCAATTTCAAAGTTCATTAATTGTCGTTTGATCCACAACAATTGAGCACAACATGAAGCAGCATAAACATACTCACCTTCAGCAATAAATATGGCCACAAAATTTTGCTTTTTGGTGGCCCAAGACACAAGACATGAGCCAAGAAAGTGTGCCATACATGGGGTGCTCTTTCTATCCACAAGAAAACTTGCATAATCAGTATCAACATATCCCACTAGATTGAAATTACAACCTTTTGGATACCATAGACACATGTCAGTGGTGCCTTTTAGGTATCTCAAAATCTTCTTGACAACAGTCAAATGAGACTCCTTTGGATTCGCTTGAAATTTTGCACAAAGGCCTATACTGAAAATAATGTCAGGTCTGCTAGCAGTGAGATATAACAATTAGCCAATCATTCCCCTATACAACTTCTGATCAACAGATGAACCAAGTTCATCTATATCCAACTTTATAGCTGTTGTAATATGAGTGTCAATTTCTTTGGAATCTTCCATTTTAAACCTTTTAAGCAACTCTTTTATATACTTTTGCTGATGGACCATAGTTCCATTTGAATTTTATTTAATTTGTAAGCCTAAAAAGAAATTAAGCTTACTCATCATGCTCATTTCAAATTTACTTCCCATTAGTTTAGAAAATTCTTTACTTAACTTATCAGTAGTTGCTCCAAAGATTATACCATCAACATATATCTGAACTACCAAGAGATCTTTATCTTTTTCCTTCATGAACAAAGTATTGTCAATTTTACCTCTCTTGTAGTCATGCTCAAGCAAACAATTTTGATAGTCTTTCATACCATGCTCTTGGAGCCTGCTTGAGCCCATATAGTGCCTTGTCAAGCTTGTACACATAATCAGGACATTCCTTGCTTTCAAAGCCCGGAGGTTGCTTGACAAACACTTCTTCTTTTAGATAGCCATTGAGGACGGCACCCTTGATATCCATCTGGTGAAGAGTGAATTCCATGTAAGCAGCAAAAGCTATGAGGAGTCTTATTGCTTCCAACCTTGCAACTGGAGCAAAGGTTTCATCATAGTCTATGCCCTCCTCTTGGGTATATTTTTGAACCACCAATCTTGCCTTATTCCTTGTAACTATTCCATCTTCATCAAGTTTGTTTCTGAAGACCCATTTTGTGCCAATTACTGATTTGTATTTGGGTCTTGGTACCAAATGCCAAACTTGACTCTTTTCAAATTAGTTGAGTTCATCTTGCATTGCATTTATCCAGTCTGCATCCTGCAAAGCCCCAACAATATTTTTAGGTTCAATAAGAGATAAGAAAGCATCAAAAGTACAAAGATTCTTTAATGAGATCTGGTTTTGATTCCAGAGGTTGGATTAGTAATTATGTTCTCAATGGAATGAGAACTCTGATACTTGTAAGATTTCACAACCAGCTGGTTTCCCCTTGATGTTCCTTCAATGTTGTGTTGCTGGTGAATAGGTTCATGGACAGGTTCCTTTGAGGTTTGAGGATGATTTTCTCTTTGTTCTATTCCCCCTGTCATGTTGCCCAGGGTAGAAGGACCTGTTTCATCTCCTGTTTCTTTCTCTAGTGCAGCTTCAGTCTGGGCTATGGTTTCATTTGAGTTTTTTACTAGCCCAATTGCTTCATCATCATATTCCTGTCTCTCAGAAAGAATGTTAATTTCATCAAAAACCACATGAACACTTTCTTCTACACACATAGTTCTTTTGTTATAGACCTTATAAGGTTTACTATGGGAAGAATATCCTAAGAATACTCCCTCATCACTTCTGGGATCAAACTTACCTAGGGAGTCTTTACCATTATTTTGTACAAACTTGCATCCAAATGCCCTAATGTGGGATATATTTGGTTTTCTCCCTTTAAGTAACTCATAGGGAGTCTTCTCAATAAGATGTCTAGTCATGCACCTATTTATGATGTAGCATGCAGTGTTCACAGCTTCTACCTAGAAGCTATGGGTAAATTTACTTACAAGTAGCATAGTCCTAGACATTTCCTCCAATGTCCTATTCTTTCTTTCAACTACTCCATTCTGTTGTGGAGTTCTAGGAGCAGAAAAATTATGATATATGCCATGTTCATCACGATATTCATCAAAATTAGCATTCTCAAATTTAGTATCATGATCAGACCCTATTGATGCAAGCTGATTACCTAGTTGTTTTTAAGTTTTTCTAACAAATGAAGTTAACATGTCAAATGCTTCATCTTTAGATGTTAAAAATAGTGTCCAAGTAAACCTAGATCAATCATCAACAAGTACCATAACGTATCTCTTACCATCTCTTCTCATTGTCCTCATTGGTCCATACAGATCCATATGGACCAGTTCTATAGACCTGGTAGTACTCACCATTTTATTACTTTTGAAAGAAGATCTTACCTGCTTCCCCCTTCCACAAGCCTCACAAACTATATCTTCATTGGACTTAATGTTAGGTAGTCCGATCACCAAGTCCTTGGAGACTAGTTTGTTGAGTTGACTTAGACTAGCATGTCCAAGTCTCTTATGCCAAAGGAGGGGATCACTGTCCATGATACTCTAGCAAGTGAGTTCATTATCTGAGAGTGTGGACAGATCCACCATATATGTCTTTCACTCTTCTTCCCTACAAGACTTTCTTTTCATTTCCAAAGGAGACATTACTTCCTTTAAAGGCCACAAGTGAAAGGAACCTTTTATTATTTCTTGTCATGCGTTTTGAGCAACCTCTTTCCATATATAATTTTTTGGCTTCTCTCTCTCACTTGGACCTGCAAGAAAAAATCAGAGGCTAGTCTTAGGAACCCAAACTAGTTTGGGTCCCTTTCTATGGGCAAATGGATAAATCAAATTTTTCTTTGCCCAACTTGACAGCCTATACTTCACTGGAAAAAACATTTTGTTCCTTAGACTTGCCTTTACTTTTGCAACACATACACTCATATAATGTCCAGTATTACCACAGTGAGTGCAAATCTTATTCTCAGGAAGTGTTAAGTACTTGCTTTTGGAATCTCATTTAGGTGCAGAGTTCCCAAAGCCAAGTCCCTTTCTATTTCTACTATGGTGTTCTTGTAGCCATGAAAGTGCATCGGAGGACCTGTTCCATTTACATGTTCTATCAAGTTCATACTTAACCTTAGTCAAGTCCTCATTCAAAGTTATTACCTGTTTATCCCTTTTGTATAGCTCATCTTTTACCTTTCCTAGATCTTCTTCTAGAGTGAGTTGTGTGACACTAGCTATTTCTTTACCTGTTCCTAACTTCAATTTTATATTTTTATATCTAAGTTCTAAGACAACTATATCAAATGCATGAACCTGGTTCTTCAAGGCAGTATTTTCTTTTTCAGATTCACAAGCCCTAATTTCCAGGTTTTTGCATTTTGCTTTTAAAAGGTTACACTCTTTTGACAATTGTTCCTTTTCAGAACTTATATTCTTACATTCATCAATTAAAGTTAGCAACAATTCTGATAGTCTATCTTTAGAAAGGAATTTAATTTTTTCTTTAAGATCTAGAAAACTTATCTCAGATTCTTCATCAGGTTCATCTTCAGATTCTCGAATTGCTATGAGAGCTCGTTCAGCATTATCATCAATGTCCTCATATGAACTATCTTTCCATGTAGCAACCATTGCTTTAGATGACCTTTTGTTATAGTTCTTCTTGTCATGAACCTATTCCTTCTTTTAGATTTCTCCTTTTTCCACTCGACTTCCCATATAGAACAGTTCTTGATCATGTGGTTCTTTTTACCACATTTTAAGCACCCATCAGTTATCTGCAAGTGATCTCTTCTCCTCTCCTTCCACAAAGAGTAGTAGTGATCATTGAATAGTAGTGGCCTAGTGGTGGATTTCTCTTTACAGTTTTCAGGTAGTGCACTCATCTTGATCTTTTCCCAAAGTGTTAGCCTCTTCAAGTATAACCCGCTCTGATACCAATTGATGTTTTATACTTCAATAGCACACAAGAGGGAGTAATTTGTGTTGTAACGACCCGACCATCATTTTGAACTCTAGCACATCATTCGGAGGTTTGAGGCCATGAGTAGATTCACTTCGGATATTATGACTTGTATGTGTGATCGTAATTGAAATTCGAAAAGTTCGGAGTTGATTTGGAGAGAAAATTCTAATTTCAGAAGCTTTAAGTTAGAGGAGTTGACTAAGGGTTGATTTTTGAGTAAACGACCTCAGAATCAGGATTTGAAGGTCCCAACAGGTTCGTATGATATTTTGGACTTGGGCGTATATCCGGATTGGGTTTTGGATGACCCAAAAGCATTTCAACGCCTGTTGTGGAAAGTTGGCATTTGGAAGAATTTCATAAATTTGGGTTGAAGTGAATTTCAATGTTATCAATGTCCGTTTGGGGTTTTGAGTCTGGGAATAGCTCCGCATAATGATTTTGTCCTTAGCAACGCGTCCAGAATTGGATTTGGAGGTCTGTAGGTCATTTTGAAGTCATTTGGCGAAAGTTGAAAATTTGGAAAATTTTAAGAAGTTTGACTGGGAGTGGACTTTTTGATATCGAGGTCAGATTATGATTTCGAAAGTTGGAGTAGGTCTGTAATGTCAATTATGACTTGTGTGCAAACTTTGAGGTCAATCGGACATGATTTGATAGGTTTTGGCATCGATTGTAAAAGTTTGAAATTTCAAGTTCAATAAATTTGAATTGGAGAGTGATTCGTAGTTTCGATGTTTTTGGGCATGATTTGAGGCCTCGACTAGTTCGTAATATGTTTTGGGATGTGTTGATATATTTGGTTGAGGTCCCGAGGGCCTCGGGTGGATTCCCGATAGTAAACGGATCGAGTTTGGGCTTGGAGGAATGCTAGAGTTGCTGACATCTAGTGTAATCGCACCTGCACGTTTTTGGCCGCACGTGTGGAGCCGCAAAAGCGGCCAGAGGGTCGCATAAGCGAAGTCCGCAGGTGCGGACCAGTATCCGCGGAAGTGAAGTCCGCAGGTGCGGTCTATTTGGGCACATAAGCTCATGCGCACCTGCGGTGCAATTGGCGCAGAAGCGGGTTGGGCAGCTGGGGGACCTCCGCAGAAGCGGAGTTTGTGTCACACCTGCGAAACCACAGAAGCGGTTCAGTGAGCACATGTGCGAAGGTCGCCTGGGCAGTGTATAAGTTGCAAGAAAACGGGTTTTGGCTTATTTTTATCTCAATTCCTCCATGGGAGTCGGCCTAGGAGCGATTTTGGAGCACCATTTTCACTATCAATCAAGAGGTAAGTGATTTCTACTAGTTGTGAGTTAAATACTTGGTTTATATATGGATTTAAACATGAAAAGTTGTAGAAATTTGGGGTTTTGAAGAAAAAAAAACTAGAATTGGTATTTTTTGGATTTTAACAACGAATTTGGGCATTAAATTGAGAATAAATTATGTGTTTGAGTTTGTAATGTTATGAGTAGCGACTATCTCCAAAAACTTTCGGAATCCGGGCACGTGGGCCCGAGGGTGATTTTTATCGACTTTTCGAGCGGAATTGAAAATTATTATAATTGAATTATAATGAGTATTAGAGTATATAATGATGGATTTGCACATTTATTGACTAGTTTTGGAGCGTTGGGCGTCGGTTTGAGTTGTTGGAAAGGCTTGGGAGCCGGTTATGGAATTTCAGAGCGAGGTAAGTCTCTTTTCTAACCTTGTAAGAGGGAAATTAACCCCATAGGTGAATTGAATTCATGTGTACTCTTATTTCCGGGGGTTACGTACGCACAAGGTGACACGATTCCGTGCGTAGCTACTAATTATGCTTATGTCCGGATAGTTTAGGTTTACACCATGCCTTGTTAATACCGTTATTTGATTATGTTTATTATTTGCGTTGAAAAGAGCTGAGATTTGGGTATGCTTATTAATTGACTTGAAAAGAGTTGAAATTGAGGATTTCGAAATTTAAAAGTTTTCATTTGATTTCGTATTTTGAAAAGAATTGAGGAATATTATAATAACTTGAAAAATCGATGTTCAACCGCATCGCAACTATATTTCGTGAGCATGGTAAATTTCCACTACTCTCATGGGAGCGGGTTGTTCGCCTCGGCAGGTTAATAGATGCAACTATGGTTTGCGTCGTTCGACCCTTGACAATGCATAGTTTAAATATTTATGTTGGATCGGGCCGTACGACCTCGACTTGACTTGCGCATGATAATTCTTTGGAACTAATAATATTTGATATTGCTTCATTGGCTTGAGATATAAATTGTTAAATGATGAAAATGAGATTTGGAAATTTCTATTAGTAAGAGTATTGTTTATTATTTTCGGTTATTGAGTTTTCGGCTATATTATGAAAATCCATGCTTAAATTGTAACATCGGTATTTTATTGTTAGCCCATAGTAAGTGTCGGAGTCGATCTCTCGTCACTACTTCTTCGAGGTTAGACCGGATACTTACTGGGTACGTGTTGATTTACGTACTCATACTACACTTGCTGCACATTTTTGTGCAGGTACATATATGTCCAGTGGCCTTGTGAGCGCAGAGGCGCGGTTATTGTGGGGAATTAGGTGAGTTGCATCCCTTGTTGCGATCCACGGCCAGCAGAGTCTCCTTTAGAGTTATTTATATTTTTCCTATCTAATTTGCATTCCGGACAGATGTTATATTTTATTTTACTTCCTAGTTGAGGCTCATGTACTGTGACACCGGGATTTGGGGGTACTTATCGGTTGTTCGGTGTTGTAGTCGTGAAAACATTTCCATTTACTCTGTAAACTTTATCTCTTATTATTTAATTGAAGGAAATTATGATTTCAAAAATACTAAAATGAGTAACTAAGGCAATCAATTATTATTGACTTGTCTAATAACGGTGTTAGGCACCATCACGACCTTTAATGGATTTCGGGTCGTGACAACATGGTATCAGAGCACTAGGTTCACTTAGGTCTCATGAGTCATGAGCGAGTCTAGTAGAGTCTTGCGGATCGGTACGGAGGCATTTGTACTTATCTTCGAGAGGCTACAGGACTGTTAGGAGCACTTCCCTTCTTGACTCCTCATCGTGTGATGTGATTCCTTGGAGGCTTATGCCTTCACTCCCTTCATATTCAATCTTATGCGACGTGAAGCGCTTGTTATCAATTGGGAATAGAGGAATTTTAATGGTACTACAGACGTGGGGTAAGATGTTTCTCCCTGCATATTCGATTTGGCTGATGTCGTCACCTTGCGAAAAGGATGTTCTGTCATTTCCGCTCAGTAGCTGTATTTCTGATGGTTTTGGGTCTATGCACTAATTGCTATGATGTTCATGAGTTGTTATCGCACAGTAATGATGTAATGGTAGGATGCTTGTCTATGTGTAGGGGCAGTGAATGATTTGAAAGGAGGTTTTTCTCAATGCATGATTCACAAGTTCGGTATTTTATTTCCAGCGGAGAAAAGGCAATCGGATTAAGAATGTTCAGGTTTGGGTTGATGTAGTAACGAGACTTGATATTTTCGAGCGTGGTGGAATCTTCATCTGTGATATGGTGTCGTTGTCCTTGATTGAATGTGTTAAGTTCAACGGTGTTATGGCCTTCTTCAAATTACCTTTGGGGCAGAGTATTGTGAATGGTGTCGGGGAATCGGCTGTCAGAAGTCGCAGTGTGCTGTGGTTCAGGATCGAATCAGTGATACTAATGTTGATGGCTCAAGGAAGATGATCTTCGAGAAGGGTTAGATTTGGTAGCAATCTGTTAGTTCAGGTGCGACAGAGATGGATTTTGATTTAAGGCAACAGCTGGGCAGCGAATGATGAGGAACGACATGTGGAAGGTGTCTTGCGGTGGTTAAACTTCTAAGAGGCCAAGGATAAGGGAACAGAAGTCGAGTAGTTTCTTAAAGGAGAGGGTTTAACCAAAGTGGGAGAGTGGCAAGGTATCATATGGGTTCTATGGTAGGACAGCTAGACGCCTTGAGGAAAGTTTAGAGTGATTTGGGGATTCATGGTGGACAGCGACTAGGTCTACGAACTAATTTGGAATATTGGCTACGACATTGAGGAAGATTGGATACGAGAGGAGGGAGTTGCTTAATATAAAGAGGGAAGCAACATGACCTAGGTAGCATGACTTGGATTGGAATGTATCATTGCACCTTTAGTTGATGTCCATGAGGAGTGAACGGGCTTGTACATATGGTGAATAAGCACGGGCTCAGGATGGATTATTGATTTCGTAGTAATTGTACTCAGCGCAGCATCATTGGAAGGTGTTGGTATGGAATTTCCACAGGTGAGTTACCTCCAGTAAGCAGGTCAATTGTTAAATGGAGTTGGCGAGGTTTCTACGAGGAATTCTATCGGCTATCCGGTATTGGATCGAACATGTGAATGTGGCTAGTGATTCAGAATGCTCATGAAATGTTTAACAGAAAGGTTGCGAGAAATTTGGTGGGTTGGTTGTGCAAGATCATGTCAATAAGGAATAAGGAGTATTAGTGAGTTCCACGATTATGCAATGGTAGCTTCAAGCTAAGTGGGAGAGCCCTACCATCTACGATTTAATTGTGTGGTTGTCTACTTATGAGGTTTCTAGTTACCGGTGTATTGGTGGGATATTACGACTAAGGAAAGAAAACAACAGTGGTAATATGAGCAAAGGGTTTGGGGAATGTCCATATTTGGCCTTATCAATTCATGTTTAGGTTTTGGGAAGACAAGATTTATGCTTCGTGTAGAGGTGATGTACAAGAAAGGTGATTTAGCCGGGTGCTTCTTTGAGAGGGCATTCATGTGCTAACAGAACTTTGGAATTTGATCATATTTGGGAACAAGTCAGAGTGGGTGAATCTCAACAACGGTCCTAGTGGATTTAAAAGTTAAGTGTGGTGCCTTAGGATTTTGAGTCCGTAGTATGGTTAAGTATTGAGCTATTGTAGTGGAGTATGAAAGAGACTTGGAATACTCTATTTTATCATTGGGTATGATGTGCGGTATTGGAGGAAGGGAAGAAGTAGCTTCGGATTCGCGGAAGGTCTTGCAGAACGGGTGTACCAGTTGGAGATGCGAATATGCGCACAAGGAGGGTATGAGATGGTTCGTGGGTTTTGAGACAATATGGTCTCGTGAAATGGGGTCACTCAGGACGGGTGTGGAATTGGTTCGTTACGTTTGAGTGGAGCTATTATTATTACTATTATTATTATTATTATTTCTAAGGGAAGTAGAGAATAAGTTGGAAGAAGCGGGGTCGGTTAGTAATGGTTGAATCAACATGATTGTGGCAGTGATCAGTTTCTTTAGCATGAAGTTATAAATATGCTTTGTGGTGGTATGTGTGGGGATTGACGACTATTCGTAATTGATTTTAATTGGAGGCATTCAAGTATTATGGCATGTTATGCGTAGATGGATCCCAGAAGAGTTATGGTGGTTTAGACCACTACTTGAGGTGTGTATTTTCTGCGGTTATGGGAATTCAATCGTGTGTTGTAATGGTTCTCCTGAAACGAGTAAAGTGAAAGGTTTCTATATAATGAAGTGTGTATCCTATTAGTGGTTCAGGAGTTATGATGAAATTCTTGGGCTCTCGCGTGTTGATAAGATAGGTGCGGTGAGCGGCATAAAATTTGAAAGTTGAGGATCAAGGTTGAAATTCGGTGTTGACATGGATGTCACGAGCTCAGATGAGTAGGCAAGGATTCAGATGTTTAGAGTAAGTTGGTATCGTCTTTAGCGTCATCTGAGATCGGTGTCCTGCGTGAGAGGCTTTGTGTACTAATTTGAGGATTTTTTTATTTTCTCTACAACATTAGAATGGCCGATGGTATGGGTGTGCAGACTTGTTACCTGGAGCGGAATGTCGGGGGATCGTATCCCGCGAAAAGATTGTATAAGTGTGACATATAGTCACTTGATTGATTAAAGATTGAAACCAAATATGGAGATTATGGTCATATCGCTAATGTGAGAAATTATGCCTGGAAGGCGCTCTATTCCTTTGGTTGTGAACTGTGGAAGTTTGTTCCAGATTTGACGGTTGTTCTTGTGTATCATGGGAAAAAGGGGTTATTGTGGATCCTTGAAAGGTTATTAGTCCAGTGCGGTACGATCAGAATTGGTTTAAGGTCCGTGGATGGACCTAAATGTGAATGTGAGCTCTATATCAAGCCGGATGTGTTCATTTTAGCATAGCATTGTTTACGGAGGAGTCTTCGAGCCTTGGATGTTATTTCTGTCGTCAGCTATTCCGTCTAATACTTTACTTTGCCATGTGGGTTGTGAGACGGCTTAATTATTCTCACATGTGTTGTGGTCCCATGTAGCTTGCGTTGTTGAATGAGCAGGATGGCGCTCGAGATGCAAGTCATTTATTTCACCTTAATCGTGCTTGAGTTTTGTAGCATATGGCGCTATCTGTCTCCCCAGGGATGGTATTATGCACTTGGCGTGCTTGTGGTCGACATTCGGGGTATTTTGTAGTTATGAGCATTTTTTCTCGTTAAGTATTTCCTTATAGATTTTTATGTGTGAATCGGGTGGCACACCGCTATGGGTATCATGTGTGGATCGGGTTGCACGCCGCAACAATGTGATGTTGAGTATAGTTCCCTATATCTATTCTTGTGTGTTTTGTTTCTCATTTATGAGGAAGGTTCATAACATCCTTCCGGTTCTTTTATTATTTACGTGGGCTGAGTAGTTCTTTCCAGAGTTCGTCTTCCTTATGTATCACATTCGAGTTGGTAGCTTGTGGGCACATTGTGGCATCATATGAGATTTTTGGCAGTATCTGAGGTTGCTTATTGCCTGAGCAGCTTATACTGGGTGAGACAAGATTATTCGACCTGCGATCAGTGCGATCAGATTTATATAAAGTCTATTAAAGTGCAAATATCGTTATTTGGTTCATAATGAGGTAATGGTTCTTGTCAGAAGGAGAAACTCAATGATTTCTTGACTCAACAGTTGGTTATGAATTTCTACCCATCTCTTCTGTCGTGGCATCATTGCAAGAGTTGGAACATGACTTATATGTGTCATGAGGTATGTTGTGGGCATCAGATTCATGCAATTTCGACTATTGTTATCGGAGGATGTTATTATAGTCATGTGAATTATGCAGTGCATGGTGTGAATTCAATAAAGGTATGCATTCTTGTATTGGTGCATTGTGTAGTGATTTATACGATGTTCGGATGTTGGAAACATGCCTGGTGGAGACCTCCGAATGTTGGAATTTGGCTCTAAGGCTTATTTGACTAAATAAAAGGGAGGATCTTCAGACTGGCTCAAGCTAATGTGCTCAACTGGGTTGTGGTAACATGGGTAGGTGCACGAGGTGTTAAACAATGATTTCGGACAACTCCAGAGTATTTCTTAGCACGTTCGAGGACGAACGTATGTTTAAGTAGGAGAGAATAAAATGCCTCGACCGTCGTTTTGAGCTCTAGCGCGTCATTCACCGGTTTGAGGCCATGAGTAGCTGCACTTCAGGTATTATGACTTATATGTGTGGTCGGAATTAAAATTCGAAAAGTTCAGAGTTGATTTGGAGAGAAAATTCTAATTTCAGAAGCTTTAAGTTGGAGGAGTTGGCTAAGGGTTGCTTTTTCAGTAAACGACCTCGGAATCGGGATTTGAAGGTCCCAATAGGTTCATATGATGATTTTGGACTTGGGCGTATGTCCGGATCGGGTTTTGGATGACCCTGGAGCGTTTCGGCGCCTATTGTGGAAAGTTGGCATTTGGAAGAATTTCATAAATTTGGGTAGAAGTGCATTTCAAATTATCGATGTCCGTTTGGTATTTCGGGTTTAGAATAGCTCATCATAATGATTCTGGCCTTAGGAGCGCGTCCGGAATTGGATTTGGAGGTCTGTAGGTCATTTTGGGATCATTTCGCGAAAGTTGGAAATTTGGAAAATTATGAGAAATTTGACGGGGAGTGGACTTTCTGATATTGGGGTCATATTCCGATTTCAGAAGTTGGAGTAGACTCGTAATGTCAATTATAACTTTTGTGCAAAATTTGAGGTCAATCGGACGTGATTTGATAGGTTTCGGCATCGATTGTAGAAGTTTGAAATTTTGAGTTCATTAAGTTTGAATTGGAAGGTGATTCGTAGTTTCGATGTTGTCGGGCATGATTTGAGGTGTCGACTAAGTTCGTAATTTGTTTTGGGACATGTTGGTATATTTAGTTGAGGTCCCGAGGGCCTCGGGTGGATTTCGGATGGTAAACGGATCGAGTTTGTGCTTGGAGGAATGCTGGAGTTGCTGTCATCTAGTGTAACCGCACCTGCGAGATTTTGGCCGTAGGTGCGAAGCCGCAAAAGTGGCTAGAGGGTCGCAGAAGAGAAGTCCGCAGGTGCGGACCATTAGCCGCCGAAGCGAAGTCCGCAGGTGCGGTCCATTTGGGCGCAGAAGTGCATGCGCACCTGCGGTGCAATTGGCGCAGAAGCGGGCTGGCAACTGGGGGACCTCCACAGATGCGGAATTGTTTGCGCACCTACGGAACCGCAGAAGCAGTCCAGTGAGCGCAGGTGCGAAGGTCACCTAGGTAGTGTATAAGTTGCAAGAAATCGGGTTTTGGCTCATTTTTATCTCATTTCCTCCATGGGAGTCGGCCTAGGAGCGATTTTGGAGCACCATTTTCACAATCAATCAAGAGGTAAGTGATTTCTACTAGTTGTGAGTTAAATACTTGGTTTGTATATGGATTTAAATATGGAAATTTGTAGAAATTTGGGATTTTGAAAAATAAAAACAAAACCTAGAATTTGGTATTTTTAGATTTTGACCACGAATTTGGGCATTAAATTGAGAATAAATTATATATTTGAGTTTGTAATGTTATGAATAGTGACTATCTCCGAATATTTTCGAAATCCGGGCATGTGGGCCCGATGGTAATTTTTATCGACTTTTCGAGCGGAACTGAAAATTAATGTAAATTGAATTATAATGAACATTAGAGTATATAATTATGGATTTGCACATTTATTGACTAGTTTTGGAGCGTTGGGCATCGCTTTGAGTTGTTGGAAAGGCTTGAAAACCGGTTATCGAATTTCGGAGCGAGGTAAGTCTCCTTTCTAATCTTGTAAGAGGGAAATTAACCCCATAGATGAATTGAATTCATGTGTGCTCTTATTTGTGGGGGCTACGTATGCACGAGGTGACGAGAGTCCGTGCGTAGATACTAATTATGCTCATGTTCGGGTAGTTTAGGTTTACACCATTCCTTGTTGATACCGTTATTTGATTATGTTTATTATTTACATTGAAAAGAATTGAGATTTGAGTATGCTTATTAATTGGCTTGAAAAGAGTTGAAATTGAGGATTTCGAAATTTGAAAGTTTTCATTTGATTTTCGTACTTTGAAAAGAATTGAGGAATATTATAATAACTTGAAAAATCTATGTTCAACCGCGGCGCAACTATATTCTGCGAGCGGGGTAAATTTTCACTACTCTCATGGGAGCGGGCCGTTCGCCTCGGCATGTTAATAGATGCATCTATGGGTTGCGTCGTTCGACTCTCAGCAGTGTACAGTTTAAATATATATGTTGGATCGGGTAGTACGACCTCGGCATGACTTGAGCATGATAACTCTTTGGAACTAATAATATTTGATATTGCTTCATTGGCTTGAGATATAAATTTTTAAATGACGAAAATGAGATTTGGAAATTTCTACTAGTAAGAGGATTATTTATTATTTTTGGTTATTGAGTTTTCGGCTATATTATGAAAATTCATGCTTAAATTATTACATCGGTATTTTATTGTTAGCACATAATAAGTGTCGGAGTCGACCTCTCGTCACTACTTCTTCGAGGTTAGACCTGATATTTATTGGGTACACGTTAATTTACTTACTCGTACTACACTTGCTGCACATTTTTGTGCATGTACATATATGTCTAGTGGTCTTGTGAACGCACAGGCGAGGTTATTACGGGGGCTTAGGTGAGCTGCATCTCTTGTTGTGACCCGCGGCCAGCAGAGTCTCCTTCAGAGTTATTTATATTTTTCCTATCTAATTTATATTCCGGACAGATGTTGTATTTTATTTTACTTCCTAGTTGAGGCTCATGCACTTGTGACACCGGGTTTTGGGGGTACTTATGGGTTGTTCAGTGTTGTAGTTGTGAAAACATGTCCATTTACTCTGTAAACGTTATCTCTTATTATTTAATTGAAGGAAATTATGATTTTAAAAATACTAAAATGAGTAACTAAGGCAATCAATTATTATTGGCTTGTCTGACAACGGTGTTAGGCGCCATCACGACCTTTAATATATTTTAGGTCGTGTCATGTGCGGTGCCTGATTTTTGCGTGCACTGGATTATCGAAGGACCTGGTTCTTTTATGCATTCCTTATACTACAGTTACGGAATAAATAACGCAGAAAGTAAAGAATACAAGGATTTTTACGTGGAAAATACCCGGCTCAAAAGGTAAAAAAACCACGACCTACTACCAGTAGGATTTTCTCCAAACACTTCACTACAACTTTGAGTCAACAACAAAGTTTACAAACTCTTGCAAACCTAAGGATTACCTCTAACCCTTGTAGAAATCAGCCACAGGCTGTTGCGACTGCTTCAAGTTAACTCTAACTTGAACAATACAACTAGAGTTTACAACATCTTGCAAACCTATGGATTAACTCTAACCCTTATAGCAACACGCCACAGGCTGTTGCAACTAATTCAAGTTAACTCTAACTTGAAAGATACAACTCAAGTACCTAGTACAATTTGCTTCTTAGAAAGCTGAAAGGTACAACTCAAAACGCCTACTACACTTTGAACTAGAAATAAAGAAAGACACATAAAATTCTTTATGGAGCTGGTTCTTCAATCTGGTTTGTGTAGCTTCAGGATCGCACTCTTAAATCTCACAGGAATTGCTCACAAAATACCTTACTATTTTGCTCTCAATTCGTGCTTAACTTCAGTATGTGTGCATCACCTGTAAAAGAGAACACAACTGATATATAGAGAGTTAGTAAATAAAGATTAACTAGAAGTCTAATGCAGTTCTAGTTATCTTCAACTTCTAACTCTTTCCTTATCTTGGATAGAGTTCTCTTCAAGTAAGGAGTCTTGCTCCTTATCAAATATGCAACATTTTCGTTCAGGGATTATCAGAAATAACCACTTATACTTATCATTTTCACGTACATGTCTTTTACTTGATTCTGCCTGTCACCTGTATACACTGTCCATGGACCTGATTCATGCATGTGTTCCTTTGTCAATCATCAAAACAAACTTACTTAGGCCAACGACCCCTCATTGACAAGAGACCATGTTCTTCTTACAGAAACATAATCCAAATCATAGTTACCACGTATGAGTCATGCAACTAATTAGACTTCAAACATAAAGAGAAATTAAACAGAATATTGCATGCAATACCATCCTTCAACAATGTTCTACCATCTTATAATCAGATGATATGCTTCAATTAGAAAAAAAATTATTTGTTCACGCCAATATGCTTTCCTCGTAGGCGAGGAGTATTAAAATTGTCTAAATAAAGATTATGGACTTAGTGCTTCGGACAAATTTACTGGCTATAAATTTGGACATGCATTTAGATTTCATATTAGGAAACTTCAATCATTTAAGCATAGTCTACAAAGGGCTCCACCACAAAGTTATTTCTCATATAGACCTGCATATAAATTCTAGACCAGCATGATTTTTTTTGGATGGGTTTTTTTTTTTTTTTTGCGGGTGCCCCCTGGATTTATTTGTAGTATTTATATTTGCCCCTATAGTTTTGTAAACGGGCAAAGTGCTCATTATTCTTACAATAGGTAATGACGTAATCATGAACCCTCTATAAGAAAATGTACACAATAACATAATAAATTCTTTAGTAATTACTACCCCCTTCGTTTTATTTTACAGACTAGTATTTTGACTAAGCATGAAATTTAAGAATAAAAAATTTATTATAACTAGTACATTTATGATCTTAAACATATCATGATTTTTTTATGAAATGTTTAAAGTGAAAGAGTCATATAAAATAGAGCAGAGGAGGTACTAACTTTGACAGATGTTAGAAGATTAATAAGTGTTAGGTAATAAATATTGACTATTTTTGTCACAAAGTGTGTAGATGTGCATATGATTTATGTTGTTCATCTTATAATACTGATAAATTTCACGAGACAAGAGTTGAATTAGTTGAATCGGAGAGATTATGTGTAATTATTGTTGTTATATATAATTCGTTTTTGTTATAGGGTTTTCCTAAAACCTGGCAGATATTAAGGTACTTCTTCTTTAATCTTTTGACTTGATGGTTAACACGTATCCATAATTTAGAAAAGAACTTGATAAATCGTTATTTTTATTTGGTAACGAGATATAAATAGGATTAGCTGTCAAGTTTTGTCTTTTGTTTTCTATCTTACACATGATAAACATAGGATAGAGGTAGACAAGATCTTGTATTAGTTCCTAAGTTGCTCGGATTGAGTGCTGGAATTTGATACAGGTACGGATCTAGAAATCAGATCTTTCATGATCTATCTTTAGGATTGAGAGGTACAGATATGAGTACGAAAATTCGGTTAAAAATAATTCAATATTTTAAAATCGAATTATAAAAATATGACTAAATAATGAGACATTATGTGACAACTTAAATGACGGCTATAACGAAGATGGAGACAAAAGAAAAAGACTAACATATAAATTTCTACTTACAAGGTATTCTATTTTTTTCAACTTCACCCTAACTTTTGTTTTGATTTCAGAAATCACTATATTTGTCCCGAATTTTTCCATTGATTTTGGTCAAAGTATCTAAAATCGATTGACCAGATTTAGTACGGATCCTATATCCACATCTACATCCATGTCGTATGGATACGGATGCGACACCGAAAATAAAAAGTCTGGGCAACTGAAAATAGTTCACACGCGCGAAAAGAGTATATTTCAAAACAATGTCACACCTACATTGAACTAATTTCTCCTTCCCTTTTTCAACATTTTGCAACAAAAAACAAGCTCTACGAGGATCTTATTTATTCTCACTCGAAGATATCAGCACCTCTGAATACATATTTCAAAAGGATTTTCTACTACGGCTAGAAACATAAAAGAAAATTACTACTAATATAAGAGTTATTACACATAGAAGCAAAATTCAAGTAAAGTAAAAACCTCAAAAATACAAAATACTACTTCACATAATATGCACTACATATATAAACTCTGTATTACTAGAGAAAATACCTCGAGCCAATGTTCGAATATAGACATTACAACACTGAAGTACCAAGTTGTATTGCTCAAGCTTTCCAAAAGAGTCTCTAGGCATGTGCCGGATCTTTCAAAAGTAGTACAATTGTGGAGGATCCGACACGGCGGGTCCTCCTGAGACCATAACTTGTAGCCTATCTTCACTACTAGAAATTCGCTATTTTTCGACTACCAAAATAGTCGGAAAGTAATCGGAAAAGTACCTATTTCGACTACTTTCCGATTGATTTAGAGTAGACGAAAAAATATAGGTCGGAAAAGTTTTTTCGCCAAAAATTCAAAAATGGAGCTATTTTCCGACTGAAGTAGTCAGAAAATTAAAAAAATTATTATTTATTTTAAAATATATTTTCGACTACTGTAGTCGGAATGTCATATAAATAATAATTACTTTTTAGGTATTTTTATTTTATTTTCCGACTACAGTAGTTGAAAAATACATTATTCTAGGCACATTTTTTTACTACAATAGTCGGAAAACTGTGTTGATTTTTGGCAGAATACTGCCATTTTATTAGCACACCACCTATCAAATGACCAATACTATAACCAACCAATTCCAACTGCACAACCAATTCCAACTAAACAACCTAATAATCAAACCAACAAATTTCAACTTCAACAAACAAACACTCAAATACCATAATATCAAGCCAAAACATTAATGAAAGTCTAAATATTCAATATCAAGTCTAAGTAGCTAATACACATCGACACTAATATAATAAAGTCTAAACATATATACCATATCATCCAAATCTACCAGAAAGTCTAAATATAAAATCTAAACATCCAAGAATAATAATCAACTATAAACCACTACTACGCATCAGATTCAGTCTCTTCATCGTCATAAGAGTGAGGCATGTGTTTTTCATCTATTTATCCACTCTAGCAACTCAATTTGCTTTCACATTGCTTCCATTTCTTCCTAATTTTGCGCAGTAGGAGCATCCGAAAATAATGGCGATGGACGAAAAGAGGAAGGTTGTTGTACTCCAAGCCCGTAAACTCTTTCTTTGGATACACCACCTGCCACATCCATCCATATTGAAGTCATATCATCGGATGACGGTTGGATTGGGGTACTATCATCAGAAGTAGGCTGCGTTTGACACCATTCATCCAAGATTCTATGATATCCATCCTGAAATAAAAGTAATAAAGGTTATATAAATAAATTAATATCAAAGTGAAAATAGTCTTAAAGTTATGATCTTACATATTGTTCTGATGCACGTGTATCAACCCATCCTTCTCTTGATTTTATCCATCATGCTCATCCGGAACGATAATCAGCCTACTATATACATCATATTGTGGAGTCTCTCTATCACTTCGACCCCGAGAAGCTACTAGTATAGCACTACCAATGGATGGTGATGTTGGTGGTCTAGAGACTCCAATATTTAACCTAGATACGCTAGGTGTGCTTGATGACGAAGATACAACTGGAGTCGATGAAGTAGGCAGTGCTGAGGAGCTACCTTGTTGACTAATATAAAAATCGGGAGAATAATTTATATTTGGTGTGCGAATAAAATTAAGGTTAGAGCCAGAGTTCGTGCCAAGTGAAGACATAGTTTTTACATTTGGGAAAAGCTCTTTCAATATCCTTGATAGCTATCCCTCTTTCAAGAGTTTTTCACATGCATATCTATGGTCTATATTAAGTTTTTCTCAACAGACCATTTGACAAATGAAGGAGAAAAAAGTTGGTGTTAAACGCGTGGGCTATAAATCATAACAGAAAGATAAATGAACATAACTGAGCAATTTGTAAATCATAACCAAAAACAACCAGCATTCATGTTAAACAGAAAGTACATAGTTCGTAAGCTAGTTCATGCCAATAGAAATAAATGTCTCAATGAAGCAGAATCGCTTAGATAAGCATTGGATCTTCAAATTAAGTTGACACTAATAGATACAATGTAGACATTTAAGAGAAAATTTGTTACCTAAATCAAGCTCTTCAAAGGGCGAAAATTGGCAGTAGCTTCCTTGGAGGAGCAAGAATCAGTCTCCTTCACTTGGATTTCTCAAGTTTAGAGGTAGTCTTTGAACTTTAATTTAAGAAAAAGAGATCGGATTACTTAAGTATGATGGTTTATAATAATGTTTAGAGAATGGTTTTGCTAATTGAAGAAAGAGAGAGAAGCTTCGCCTAATCCGGCGAAAGAACGGTCAACTTACTGAAGTGGAGTGACTGGCAGTGGAGTGGTGGAGTGGTTGAGAGCAGCGTTAGGCGGTGAGAGAGAGAGGGGACTGAAAAAGAGAGGAGATGAGCGAAATAAAACCTAGTTGTGCAATTATTTTATTTTTTCTGACTACCGTAGTCGGAAATTTCTTTTTTATTTTGGTAAACAATTTGTTGACTTATTTTTTGATTATAGTGGTGGGCATCTTTAGTCGATTATTTAATTAAAATTGTGACCATGAAATTTGTGCATTGTCCGACTACTGTAGTCGGAAAAATAAAAATTAATTTTTTAGAAGTTACGACTACTGTAATCGGAAGATTGTTCAAACTTTTTTATTGACTTTCTCCCGACTATAGTGGTCGGAAAAATTAATTCCCGGTATTTTGCGCTAAATTTTATGACTACTATAGTCGAAATGGCAGTCGCCTACAAAATAAAAATAATAATTATAATTTTTCGACTACTATAGTCAGAAAATTATGACTATTATTTTGTAGTCGTAATTTGTAGTCAGAAAATAGCATTTTTCTGATAGTGCTTGCTTTGACTTGCCTTGGAGATAATCCCTCCTCTGATATATCAGAAAACAAATCAATACTTTTAGACAAGGCATAGACAATTTCCACCATACTTGGCCTTTTTGAAGGATCTTTATTCAAACAAGAAATGGCCACAGACATTACATTCATAACACTCTCCATTGTACATTCCTCTCTAAGAAGACTATCATCCATCCATTCTTGCAATTTCTTCACTTTTCTCTCTTCACTCCCTTCCAAGATTTCGCCAACTTTAGCCCACAAAACTTTCCCTTCATCGTCGATAGCTTCTCTCCCTGACATAAGCTCGAGCAACACAACCCCGAATGAGAAAACATCCATTTTAGTCGATACAATACCATCGGTGAGATACTCGGGGGGCAATGTAGCCCTGAGTTCCTACAATGTGCATCGTTATCGCATTGCAGCCTAATTTAGCAAGTCCAAAATTGGTAACTTTGGCTCTCTTGCTTTGTTTTTTGTCGTGTGGAGAAAGGTGTGTTAAAAAAAATAATGGAGCTAAGAAGTTTATATATACGAAATTCTTGTGTTTTTCTTATAGTCTTGGTTTTTGACCATTAATGGGAGATAGGTTTTTTTTTCATTTGATTGGTGTTTGTTGTTTAATTTCTCATATGGTCTTGTCTGGAACATTGATGGAAAATGTAGGTTTTCCAATTTGACGGTCCCACATAGAAGACTTTTTGGTCAACCTTATTGCAGAAAATACTCTTATTTATCTTTTGTTGTTTTCTGCATATTATTAGACTGCAAAATGTTTTCACATGTTTGGACTTGTTATCAGCCTTTTAGACACATCATTTTCTAATAAAGTAGTATAAGTATATATAAAAATATCACAACAGTGGAAATATTAGAAAATTAAGAGGGTTTGGCTTCTTTATGATTGGAATGTTTATTAGACTAGAAACTCAACTTTTTTTAGGTATGGAAAAATATCATATTATTATAAAAGCAGTATTAGACAAAAAAAATTCCAAAATCAAAAGCCAACTTTGGTCAAGAATCCTATAATACCAAATTCCAAATTCCAAACTCCATTGCTTTAAAGGACTTTGAGAGAAACCGTACGAAACCTCAGTTTAATGAATTGTCGTGTCTCAATATAATATGTGGATGACTTGGATATATATTGGAAGACCAAGACTTTTAAACTTGACAATGGTGCCTCGGCGTATTGGAGAGGTCATCAAAAGGACTTGTCATCAAAGCTAAGTGTCTGTTTCTATATCACTGCAGTTACAGTGAAAGTCTTGACTAAGTTCATTTGAACAAGTCAAGGTCACTTTCTCTTCTTTTTTTTAAAACAATGGTGTCCGGATATTGCATGTATCTCTATTATTCTAACCAATCCCAACGAGAATAGAAGCGAGTCGCTTCCGGCCTGTCTTGTAGTTGTAGTCTTTTAGCTTATATAGTCGTCGGCTTTCCTACACGCATGCGTCCGCCAGAATGCCTCCTTGGTTCGGAACGAAGCCAAGCTAATACATACGATAGACGAAAGAAAGATCCCCCATTTCATAGCGCCTGGGGAATACAAGTTTGATCGAGGTTTGGATAGGAAAGGTGGAAGAAAGGGCCCGGGATGGATTTAGGAGTCTTTGTGCGTGCCGTATGCGGTGAGAGTCGCACATACGGTAACGAGGGGGGTTCGCGTCTATACGTGCAGTATGGTGCTTAAGCCTATCCACCCTATTTGTTCCATGATCTATGGGTCTAATGGAGTTACCCACTTCGATCAATTAGCCAAGATTTTGACCGGATACGAAATCACTGATGCTCGATCTAGTGGTATTTTTATGGGGATTCTATTTATCGTTGTAGGATCCCTATTCAAGATCACTGCAGTTCCGTGTGCTAGTAAAGTTACACAGTGGTAGTTGAAAATACTGGGAACCTACATATAAGGTGCAAGAATCTTTTAATGGCGTGAGGCTTTTTGGTAAAAATTATGCGGGCTAGCCCGATGCGAATAATATCACACTATGTTAAGAGTATTTGCGGGCTGGTTGAACCCAACAATTGCTATCAGAGCTGAGGTTCGACGGGACGAGTATGATGATGGCAGATAAATACTCTGATAATGCGGAATGTGGGCGACACACAGTGAATCTCGAAATGGTGGTGATGAGTCACGTAGAACTTAGTTCGAAGTACGGATTTGGCCTAAAATGGACAGTATCGCACTATGTTATCTTTAGGCCGTTTTAATCCAAAATTATTGCATAATGTTGCCTCTCAAGTAACTACGTCCGTCAAAACTTGGATAGATGATTAAAAATTAGTAATATTTTTTTTCCAAAGAAAAAAAGTCGTGCTCTATCCCCTAACGAGTGGAGTTAGAAATATGAAAGCACCAAACAAGAAAAAGAGCACATGATGAAAGAAAGCACATAGGATAGTTGAACATGACAATTTTTGCTCCAATCAAGCTTCATCTCGCGCATTTGTTACCTTTGCTGATTGGTAATTAATTAAATCAGTGAGCATGTCGACATTTCTATTGCAGCCAGTGGCGGAGCCACTCATTGGCAAGGGAGTAAATTGACACCCTCCGTTCGAAATTTATACCGCATAGATACCAAACTTTCTGGTTTCACCTTTTCACTTACTTTCAAATTCATCAGTACTAGTATCATAGTTAATGGACCTAATCTTACAAGTAGGAAAGATCTTTTAATTGGGTGAAATTCAAAAATAGCCAGATTTACAAGTGGTAATTCAAAAATAATCACAATTTTAAAAGTAATCGAAATTTAGCCACTTTTTGTGTAAAGATAAATCTGAACGAAAACACTGTTCAAAATTCGAAAAATATTCCAGCATAATATACCGGAGTTCGATTTTTTTACATGTGAACTTCCAGCATAATATACTGGAGTTCGAGTATATTATGCTGGAACTCTAGTATATTACAATGGAATTCCAGTATAAATACACTGAAACTCTATCATAATATACTGGTCCAGCATAATATGCTGGAAGTTCATACACATGTGCTCCAATCTCCCGTATATTATGCTGGAATTTTTCATGTTACAGTATAATAGTGGCTATTTTTTAATGACTTTACAAATACTGACTATTTTACAATTACCAATCCAAAAACTGACTAACCCGTGCTATTTTTACCTTTTAATTCCTCTTGACTTGTAAGTCTTCGTTAGGTATATTTGGCTCAACATGTGGTTAGGAATATTTGGCCCAACATGTGGTGAGACAGACTTGACAGTTACCCTTCAGCAAAAGACAAATTCAGAATTTTAAGTCACTGAGAAATTCTTTCTTTTTCCTAAAAATAACTCATTATTCATCACTAGAACATGCGAAAGATATAACTAATAAAATATTATTCCCGCCAATATTGCTGTATTTGTAAATAATAATTCTGCAAAATATAAGTTAACGTAATGAAACAGTAATTAATTCGAGCCCACTGAATTCACAGTGTTTCCTTAAGGAATTTAATCCCCTCCTAGTACCCAAGGTAATGGATTATTTCCTCCCAGGATAGAACGAATCACACACTGGTGTAGCGGTACTTCAAACCCCAGTATTTCAGCGAACACAAAGTTCGGTAGCAAATCACACTTACAGTTGCTTTGTTTGAAGTTAAAACAATGCAGAACAAAGGAGTAGAAACTCAGAAAATCGTATGGAAATGCTGAGAGGAAGGAGTGCAATGTATAGCCAAATCTGTTGAGCGATTTTCAGTTTGTTGTTCTTGTGTGTTGTGTGTTGTGTGTCTTTCTTCAACATCCGCTGCACATATATATAGCAGTCAGTGTTGAAGAAGACCAAACGTCCACCCTCAATGGTGGAGCAAGCATTACCTTGTTTGTGGAGCAAGCACATTCATGTTTGTGGAGCAAGCACATTCATGGTGGGAAGAGCATTAGGCGGCTGCCAAATGGTCAATACACGGATTGAAAAATATCTGTTATAAATGCGGATAATCTTACGTTAATATTTACTATTAACAAATAAATTTTGTCCAAAAAATTAATTAATCAATCGATCATTTGACCAAATTCAAATTCAAATCTAAATCCAAATCCAAATCCAAATCCAAATCCGAAGCCGAAGCCGAAGCCGAAGCCGAAGCCGAAGCCGAAGCCGAAGCCGTAGCCGAAGCCGAGCCGAGCGAGCGACGACGACGACGGCGCGAGGCTTGCTTTCTTCTTAACTCTTTAAGAGCTACAAGAAGAGCAATTATATATATACCCACCAAAAATCTCTTCCTCTTCCAATATGGGACAATGTCTCATTGTCAAAACTTAAAATTTTACTCAAAAATTTCATTTTCCCTCCATTTTCCATTCACCCTCATTTTAAGACTATTTCATCTTAAAACAAAAACCTCAACAATCCCCCACATGAATGGGGAATGGCTATATCACGGAAGTATGCATGAAAAAACTGTGTGATTTACAAGCAAGGATTAATCGCATCTGGATTAGTAGGTTTTTCTTTGAACTTTCCGTAGTAAATTTATGTCGGATATACTCGGTCAATCGGTAGATTTGATATCTTTGAACCGTCGATCTTTGGTGTATACCTAGACAACCATAAGTCACACAATCAACCCTTAACCGTCTTTGGTTCTCATTGTTGTGTTCGTTTCAGCCATGAACACCGCCTGGTTTCATAAGTGCGTAGAGAACTAGCCTTACAAAGTTCTCCTTAAAGCGGCTAACACTTCACACTTACATAGGTGATTTCTAAACGTGTCATTCTGTAGATACACTATTTGATATACCCCGTATCAAATTTAGAAATCATTAAAAAGCCTTAATGCTTTATCCTTGGTACTGAACATTGTCTCATCACGAGAACGGACTTAAATTTTATTTGACAATGTTGAACCGTTATTAATGACTTTGTTTGATCTCCTTGAACCTAGATCTTGGGATCTCCAGTCTTCTAGGTAGAGTTACCGCCACAACGACTTGTTCTCGGCCATAGCCCCATTCCCCTTGATGATTTCTCAACTACCTCTCTAGTTAGGCCTTTTGTAAGTGGATCCGACACATTATCACTTGACTTTACATAGTCAATCGTGATAATTCCTCTAGAGAGTAATTGCCTAACGGTTTTATGTCTTCATCGTATATGACGAGATTTACCGTTATACATGACGCTCCCAGCCCTTCCAATTGCCGCTTGACTATCACAATGTATGCATATTGGTGCCAACGGTTTGGGCCAAAATGGAATGTCTTCCAAGAAATTCCGGAGCCATTCAGCTTCTTCACCGGCTTTATTTAAGGCTATGAATTCAGCCTCCATTGTAGAGCGGGCAATACATGTTTGTTTGGACAACTTCCAAGATACCGCTCCTCCACTAATAGTGAATACATATCCACTCGTGGACTTAGAATCAGTTGAACCGGTGATCCAATTTGCATCACAGTATCCCTCAATCACCGCAGGGAATTTACTGTAGTACAATTCAAAGTTCTGGGTATGTTCTAAATATCCCAAAACTCGTTTCATTGCCATCCAATGAGATTGGCCTGAATTGCTCGTATATCGACTCAGTTTACTTATAGCACAAACTATATCTGATCGTGTACAATTCATGATATACATTAAGCATCCCAACACACGAGCATAATCCAATTGTGATATGCTTTGGCCTTTGTTCTTTGCTAATGCAAGATTCACGTCAATTGGAGTCTTTGCAACTTTAAAGCCCAAGTGCTTGAATTTTTCAAGTACTGTCTTAATATAATGAGATTGTGACAATGCCAGACCTTGAGGAGTCTTATGGATCTTAATTCCCAGAATTAAATCAGCAACTCCCAAGTCTTTCATATCAAACTTGCTATTGAGCATACGCTTAGTAGCATTTATGTTGGCAATGTCATTACTCATTATCAGCATATCATCCACATATAGGCAAACAATGACTATGTGATTTGGAACATTTTTAATGTACACACATTTATCATATTCATTTATCTTAAAACCATTTGACAACATTGTTTGGTCAAATTTCGCATGCCATTGTTTGGGTGCTTGTTTTAGTCCGTAAAGAGACTTAACAAGTCTACATACCTTCTTTTCTTTACCTGGAACCACAAACCCTTCAGGTTGTTCCATGTAAATTTCTTCCTCCAACTCTCCATTTAAGAAGGCCGTCTTAACATCCATTTGATGAATTTCAAGACCATACACTGCAGCTAATGCTACTAACATCCGTATGGACGTAATTCTTGTAACTGGAGAGTATGTATCAAAGTAGTCTAGACCTTCTCGTTGTCTATACCCTTTGACTACGAGCCTTGCCTTGAATTTATCAATAGTGCCATCATCTTTGATTTTTCTCTTAAAAATCTATTTAGAACCCAAAGGTTTATTTCCAAGAGGAAGATCAACCAATTCTCATGTATGGTTGTTCAATATGGATTCTATTTCACTATTGACTGCCTCTTTCCAAAACAATGATTCCGAAGAAGTCATAGCTTCTTTAAATGTTTGAGGCTCATTCTCCAATAAGAAAGTCACAAAATCTGGTCCAAATGAAGTAGACGTTCTTTGACGTTTACTACGTCTTGGATTCTCCTGATTACATGTACTTTCTTTTGTTTCTTCCCGAGGTCGTTTAGATCCTTCACCAAACGACGCACATTCCTTTTTATACGGATATATATTTTCAAAAAACTCAGCATTATTTGATTTTATAACCGTATTATTATGAATGTCAGGATTTTCTGATTTATGAACCAGAAATCGATATGCTTTACTATTTGTCGCATATCCTATGAAAACACAATCAACGGTTTTCGGTCCTATCTTTACCCTTTTGGGTTTAGGAACTTGCACTTTTGCCAAACACCCCCACACTTTAAAATAATTCAAGTTGGGCTTCCTTCCTTTCCATTTTTCATATGGAATGGATTGTGTTTTGCTATGGGGCACTCGATTTAATATTCGATTAGCCGTAAGAATGGCTTCCCCCACAAGTTCTATGGCAATCCAGAACTTATCAACAACGCATTCATCATCTCCTTTAATGTGCGATTCTTTCTTTCCGCAATCCCATTAGATTGGGGCGTGTAAGGGGCTGTTGTTTGATGAATAATTCCATATTCTAAACATATTTCTTCAAAAAGAGATTCATATTCACCACCCCTATCACTTCTTATCATTTTTACTTTCTTGTTAAGTTGCGTTTCAACTTCATTTTTGTATTGCCTGAATGCGTCTATTGCTTCATCTTTACTATTCAGTAAGTAAACATAGCAATATCGAGTACCATCGTCAATAAAAGTTATGAAATACTTCTTTTCACCGCGAGATGGTATTGACTTCATGTCACAAATATCTGTGTGAATTAAGTCTAAAGGATTTGAATTTCTTTCAACTGACTTATAAGGATGTTTAACATACTTAGATTCCACACATGTTTGACATTTTGATTTTTCGCATTCAAACTTGGGCAGTACTTCCAAGTTAATCATTTTCCGCAAGGTTTTATAATTGACATGACCCAAACGTACATGCCATAAATCATTTGACTCAAGTAAGTAAGAAGAAGCTGAAATATTATTATTATTTTCCACAACCATTACATTTAGATTGAAAAGGCCCTCGGTGAGGTAACCTTTTTCCTACAAATATTTCATTCTTACTAATGACAACCTTGTTGGACACAAAAACGCACTTAAAATCGTGCTTAACAAGAAGTCCAGTAGAGACTAAATTCTTTCTCATTTCGGGAACATGAAGGACATTGTTCAAAGTCATGACCTTGCCAGAAGTCATTTTCAGAAATATCTTCCCATATCCTTCAACTTTTGCTGTTGAAGCATTTCCCATATAAACTGTCTCTCCGGGTCCAGCAGGAGCATAAGTAGCAAAAACTTCTCTAACTGCACAAACATGGCGAGTGGCTCCTGAATCAAACCACCACAGTTTAGGATTTCCCACCAAGTTACATTCAGAAAGCATTGCACACAAGTTATCAACATCATCATGCTTTACTACCATGTTTGCTTGACCCCTTTTTTTGTTTTTCTTCGGAGCACGACACTCCGTAGATTTATGTCCGGTTTTCCCACAGTTGTAGCAGTTTCCACTGAACCGCTTCTTGCTTGGGTTGTATTTCGGACCAGAAGCCTTCTTCCTCTTTTTGTTATCTTCAACAATATTTGCTCCCATTATTGTTGAATTTCCACGGCCTCTCCTTTCAGCAGCTTTATCGTCCTCTTCGATTCTCAACCGAACAATGAGATCTTCAAGGGACATTTCCTTTCGTTTGTGTTTCAAATAATTTTTGAAGTCCTTCCACAACGGAGGCAACTTCTCAATCATTGCTGCTACTTGGAATGCTTCGTTGATGACAAGACCTTCAGCAAGTAGATCATGAATAATCACTTGCAATTCCTGGACTTGGGTAATAACAGACTTACTATCTACCATTTTGTAGTCCAAAAATTTTGCGGCAACGAATTTCTTTATCCCGGTATCTTCAGTTTTACATTTCTTTTCAAGCGCATTCCACAATTCTTTTGACGTCTCAACGCTACTGTATACATTATACAGATTATCATTAAGTCCGCTAAGAATATAATTCTTGCATAAAAAAATCAGAATGCTTCCACGCTTCAATCACGAGAAAGCGTTCATTATCTGGAGTTTTATCTGGCAGATCAGGAACATCTTCCTTGATGAACTTCTGTAGACATAACGTAGTTAAGTAGAAGAACATCTTCTGCTTCCAGCGCTTGAAATCAATCCCGAAAGATTTTCTGGGTTTTTCTGCGGGTGCCAACGCCGGTGTTCGGCTTGTCGATGCGTTGGCGGTCACCATCGGAACAGCTTGATTTTCGCTTTCAGTCATCATTTTTCTGTAAAAGAATGACACAAACAAACGTTTAATAAACGTTTTCAAACTGGAGTAAAAATCACGTAGATTTTAATCTTCTAACAAAACGCCACGAAGGCTTTACTCTCCAAAACGGGAGTACACAAAACCACAAAGGTTTTAGTTTGCAGAATAATAAGAATAACACAAATACAAAAATAAATATTAAATTCCTTAAGATTGTTATTCCCGCCAATATTGCTGTATTTGTAAATAATAATTCTACAAAATATAAGTTAACGTAATGAAACAGTAATTAATTCGAGCCCACTGAATTCACAGTGTTTCCTTAAGGAATTTAATCCCCTCCTAGTACCCAAGGTGATGGATTATTTCCTCCCAGGATAGAATGAATCACACACTGGTGTAGCGGTACTTCAAACCCCAGTGTTTCAGCGAACACAAAGTTCGGTAGCAAATCACACTTACAGTTGCTTTGTTTAAAGTTAAAACAATGCAGAACAAAGGAGTAGAAACTCAGAAAATCGTATGGAAATGCTGAGAGGAAGGAGTGCAATGTATAGCCAAATCTGTTGAGCGATTTTCAGTTTGTTGTTCTTGTGTGTTGTGTGTTGTGTGTTGTGCGTCTTTCTTCAATATCTGCTGCACATATATATAGCAGCCAGTGTTGAAGAAGACCAAACGTCCACCCTCCATGGTAGAGCAAGCATTAGCTTGTTTGGGGAGCAAGCACATTCATACTATTAACAAATAAATTTGGTCCAAAAAATTAATCAATCAATCGATCATTTGACCAAATCCAAATCCGAATCCGAATCCGAATCCGAATCCGTAGCCGTAGCCGAAGCCGAGCCGAGCAAGCGACGACGACGACGGCGCGAGGCTTGCTTTCTTCTTAACTTTTTAAGAGCTACAAGAAGAGCAATTATATATATACCCACCAAAAATCTCTTCCTCTTCCAATATGGGACAATGTCTCATTGTCAAGAGGGGAAACTTAAAATTTTACTTAAAAATTTTATTTTTCCTCCATTTCCCATTCACCCTCATTTTAAGACTATTTCATTTTAAAACGAAAACCTCAACATAAAAGGGGGAGCACATACACAATCCTAGGTATCCTCATGAAAATCTCAAACAATAAGGTAAGAAATATGTTCACTTTTATAAGTTATTTCAGATACACAGGATTCATATAGAATCTCATGAAAAACAGAACAACCATGGTGCTTGGAAATAATACACATTTTTCATAAGCCTCATTTACCACAATCATCTTTGTAATGAAGGAATCTAACTTTCCTAGTGATCCAGTTGAGAGCATAGCGCATGAGACAGGTAAGATGATCGTCAACGGATCGATACAAGGGTTACAGACTCACAATGACCAATTTAGACGATAATAAGTGGTACATTGTCTCCCATGAGTAACTTTTTCTTTTTAAATAACGGTGGTGTGTAAATCAGCTTACACGCACCTCGACTATTTTACCTGATACTTGCTTTTGCCCACTGACACAGATACTAGGGAACTCTGACTAGCCAAGGAAATTAAACAATCCATAACCAATTCTGTCGTGCTCTAGTTCCTCTAATCTACAAACATTAACTAATTATGAAAAAGATATCATTCACATGAAATGTCATATATACATTGATTATACAACTAAATCGACGATCCGAAACACAATTTATTTCATTGTACTTTTATCTTTTCATGATATCATCCTTCTGAAGCTTAACAGTGAAATCCCAGATATCACCATATTTCTCATTGAATTCCCAAATATCCATGGTGTTATAATCCGATATTAACTTGTCTCGAGCTCCTCGTTCCATGTTATATATCTGAGGCTCAAAATTGTGAGCTTCACTTGGTTTGTCCATCTCAATAATGCAAAACACAATTGTAAACACAGCTGCTCCAATATATAAGTACTCTCCCTGCATGTCAAGAGGTGAAAACACCAGACTTTAGTTTGCTAGAAAAGGGCGTTTTTGAGTGTCAAATTTCGTCGACTTACTGGAACATTGAAGTACATTCCAGCAGCAATTGCCGGTAGGAATAGCCATGAAATAATACCTATTTTGGAAACACCAGAAAACAAGGTGAACTTTATTACGTGAAATGCAGCAACAACAACAACGGCAGTATAATCCCACAAAGTGGGGTCTGAGAAGTGTAGAGTGTACACAACCTTACCCCTACCTTGAGAAGGTAGAGAGACTGTTTCCGATATACTCCCGACACAAGTAAAGATGAAAAGAAATAGATACTATTATGTGAAACGCATGAATAAATAAACGGACGTTAACGATCATATGGTTGGTAATGTGTTATATATACCTTGAAATCCTCTTGGTGGTGCAACAGCTTCATAATCTTCTTTTATGGATTCCCAAAATGTAGCTGCAATGCAAGTTCAAATCATGAATTCATTCCACGGATGATAGGACTAACTTATCAGATAGCTGAGATCATATCGAACATAAAGATCAAAGTCTTTTTTGTCATGCTAAAGCCAATAGAGAACTTAACTAGTAAATGAAGTATTTCCTACATTTCTAAGTATGTGATACAGTTCATTTTAAGAGATTAAATTGACCATATTTTGTTAGGCTAAACAGCTACAGTAAGTTGCATAATCTGGAAGTCTGAACTTTAAAATGATACCGAAGTGTTTCTAAAAGTTGGGATCAAGTTAACTACTAGCAGCGTTTGAGTCAAGATTTGAACTTTGTGGGATCTAAACTCTAAGATAATGACATTAGGCGTTAGTACTGGTTCTGAATTTAATTTCCGTACATAATTAATAGATTTTTATAACACAAATCCAGGGTTTAGACTAAAGTTACTAGGTTCGGCCGAAACCGTACATATATAATCATCTTGCTTCTCCCCTAACTACTAGTTTGGACATAAATTTTTCTAAGTTTTCTGAAATAGAATTTTACATATTTACAAATTATACAGAAAGTTCTATAAGCCAACAAAGTTAATCATTCAAATATTGTAGTAAAAAATTGTTCCTCAAAATAATAACTTTTTTTGGTTTTTCACCCGGTGTCCGGTATCCGCATTGGAGCTCGATTATATTCGGATTCATGCCGCATAGGGCCCCATTCGGGAAAAGCGCTCACTATCAATAATTTTTCCATACCCAGGCTCGAACCCGAGACCTTTGGTTAAGGAAAGAACAGTTTCATCCCCTGCACCACATCCTTTGGTGGTCCTCAAAATAATAACAGTGTCGTATAAATGGGATTATGTACCTTTATCTTCACTCTCAAAATAGGTGTGATGATCATCGTACTTTCCAAACACAAAATCTTCCTGCAACAATCGAAAATACTATTTCTTTATGACATGCCTATATGCAAATTCATAGAACAATTATGAACATTTCACGGGTTCGACCTGTGAAAGCAGCTACTAATGCTTGAATTAGGGTAGACTGTCTGTGTGGGTCCGGCCCTTCCCGAACCCTACCAGAATGCATGATGCTTTGTGCATCGGGCTGCTTGTAACAATAAATAGATAAATCAAAGAGGAATAGAGAAACATTACAATTTCAATGCCATTAGTTCTCCATCTATCAACAGGATCTTCATTAATGTCTGGCTCTATCTCCGTCAACCCTGCATACAATCTTGTTGATGACCTCATTCCACTACATTTTGTACCAATTTTCAAAGAAATAGAGCATTGGTTTCCTCGAAAAAGAAAATTATATTTTAGTTGAGATTCTCCAGATTTTGTTGACAGTACTGGATTGGGAACTGGAACAGTGGAGAGTAGTGAAATTGTTACTGAATCCGCCATTGTTGAGTGGTGCTGCTCTGTTTCAGCTGGTTTAATCTGCTGGCATTTCTATGTTTTGTAGTTTATCCATATTTTGATTGGTAACGGCCATACGTGGATAAGGCTATATATTATGGTGGCTTATATTTTTGTTTTGGCTCTTATGTTCTAATTGTTTCCCTTCAAAACAGAGATTAATGGTCGGAGTTGCACTTTTGGATTCAATCAAAATCTGTTTTGTATATAGAGTGCACACTACTAATATATCACTATTTTCTAAAAACATATAGTAGAGTTTTTACCGAACTTTACGGGTGCCGATGATCCCTCTCAGTATAGCATAGGTCCGCTTCTGCTTCTAAATATACTCCCTCTAATCCACTGCAGTTATTGTATTTTTTTTTACACGTCTCTTAAAAAGGTATTAATAAGAAGACATTTTGACTACTATATCCTATTTAATACTTTTCACTTTTAGGTTTTCCATGATATGTCGTTAATATTTTTACTTTCCGGAACATTTACTGCTTAGGGCAAAATTGGTTAAAAAGTAATTAAGTTATATTGTAATTTTCTAAAATGAAAATTATTTTAGACTAGATATATTAAGGGAAAATGCATAAGTACGCCAACCTAAGACCAAAATTCCAACTACACACCTTTCCTTTGCTTCATATATGTATAATTTTTTTATGAAAGTGTGATTTGTGTGTTTGAGAGGGAGAAAAAGAGAAAGAGGATTAAACAAAATAATTAAAGAAGAAGACCATAAAAGTCGCCGGCGAGTGCTGTATGTTATTGACGGGAATGACGAAGTGTAGGAGAAGAAGGAAACGACAAAGAAAAGGAAAAGAAAAAAAAGTAAGAAATTATATATCTCACTAAAAATATATAAAAAAAATTGAAAATCATTTTTTTTTGCTTCTCACTCTCCCAAGGAGTGAAATACACATACTCTGCAACGTAAACTTTAAGGGTGCAAATAATTCTACTTTAAAAAAGTTTAGGGAATAATAGAACTCCCGCAAAGATAGAGTGTATAATTGAAAATCCGACAATAGATGAGGGGTACTTATGCATTTTCCCTTATATTTAATAACCACAACAACTAATATGGGCCAGAGAGAGTATGCTCTACATTTTCACTTTCCTTATACAGTCAATTCACAGTGTTAATTTTTATAATGAAAGTAAGGGTGGTTTAGTTCACGGTCTACTTATGCAAGAACTAACAATACATGCATATTATGCAAGGATTGCCATTCTAAGGGTGTCTATAAATATAGGGAAAAGGGTCAAATATACCCCTCTACTTTCATATATTGTCTGCATTTAACTTCCATTATACTATCGGGTCAAATTTATTCCTATCGTTATACTATCGGGCCAAATTTACTCCTACAATAAGCAAACTTTTAAAAATACTCCTTGATTTTATTTAAATCACTTGTTGTTCTTCTTGATCCACTATTAATTTAAAAAATTACTATTGATGTGAATGCTAAAGTTACAAGACTATACAAATTATTCATAATTTTTTTTTATTACCAATGCACCCATTTCTCCTTTTATAATAAATAAAATTTGTTTAAAATTTTATTTATTTTTCAATCATATACACACCGTAGAATTTAATGGGTCTATTTATTATGTATTATATGCAGCTGATCATCATGTATGTACATGTATATTCAAATATATTTTATCATTGCCTGGTTAGTATAGAGTTCGATCGACTAACTTAAGAGTGCAAAATGTGTAGACATTTAATTAAAGCAAAGTTGATGTCACGACCCAAAATCCCACCACAGACGTCGTGATGACACCTAGTCTCTAAGACTAGGTAAGCCGATTTTCATTACATTTCGAACCCATTTTTTTTATATAAATTAATACACGTGTTGAAAACCAACAGCGGAAACAGTTATGAAAAACTCCCAAGACTGGTAGTACTAGGTTACAAACTCTAACTAAATATATGAAATGATCTCAAGGATCGAATACTCAATACTGTTTGATTAATAATTAATAGTACAATAAAATGAAAAGACTTCAAGGGACTACGACGACCAAGCAGCTCTACCTTGAATCCTTGCGATCACACTTTAACTCTGTCCGAGTCCGATAGCTCCAATACCTGGCTCTGTACAAAAATGTGCAGAAGTGTAGTATGAGTACACCACGGCCGGTACCCAATATGTATCAAGACTAACCTCAGTGGAGTAGAGACGAGGTACAATCAAGACACTTACTAGTCTAATAGCCTATGCAATAAGATATACAAAATAATAGCAAACAAATAACAATAAGGGCAACAAGAACACCATTAATAACGCTCAACAATTTATAAATATAAGTACACCCAATTAAATCAAGTATTTCAAATAAATATCTTTCACATATAATTTTTCCGAATAAATCTCTTTCAAATATAATTCCTTCAAATGAATATCTCTCAAATATACTTCCTTTAAATAAATATCTCTCAAATATAATTTCTTCAAATAAATACCTTTCGAATGTAATTCTTTCAAATAAATATTTTTAAATAAAAATCCTTCCAAATAAATATTTTGAATACAATTCTTTCAATTAAAAAGTCACCATGTGACACTTCATTTCATAATCATACAACTACGGGTCTCAACCCATTTTTATATTTTTCATAAATACGGGTCTCAACCCACTTTCATATTTTCACGGCACTTCGTGCCTATAATTAAATCATCATATTTTTTCGGCACTTCGTGCCCTCATTCATATCACAACTGCACGGACAATTCACGTGCAAATATCATCATTATTTACTCACGGCACCTCGTGCCCACATTTCATATCATAATCCGCTTGGCAATGGCCACAGACCCCAATTTCAACATAAATCAGACTATTACCAATTTGCCAACAACAAGACTAATTGCACAAGATATAAAAATAAAAACAATGAAAATCACAACATCAAATAAAAATTTCCAATGCAACAACCCCACATCATCACATATCATCCCTGACAATAGCCACCCTTATCTCTCCTATAGCCACCTTTATCACTCCTATAATAGCCTCATTTATCCCTCCGTCTTGACAATATCAATAGCCACCCTTATCGCTCCTATAGCCACCTTTATCGCTCCGCCCAAACAATACCCCAACACACATAACAACAGCGAAATGCCTCCTTTATACCCACATAATATCAACAGTGAAATGCTACCCTTATATCCTCAAAATGATCACTCAATTAACACACAATTTACACGAAATATTATCACGGCAATGTAACAAAAATAAATTCATATCACAATTTGACCAATGGCCACAACCGATTCCAAGGATATAACAAAATCAATTAATTTCATAACTAATAGCCCAAGGCTCCCCACAATGTATATAAAATCTGAAAAATAATCAACAGAGATAGAAAAATAATCAACATAGGGCACACCTTCATTAATCCAAATTTAAATAATTATATTAACACTTCTTCTTAAGCTTGCTTAATTAATTATTTGCATAGGGAAAATTCATAATAAAATCAAATTCCAAGAAATATCAAACCATCAAACTCACAGAAATCACATAACTATAAAAGGAATAATTACATCGAATTTTCATATAAAAACAAGTTCAATAATTGTGATTTGAGGCATGGCAATTAGATGATTAAATATATACCAACGATTATCCAATTTACTACACAATATGTCTAAGACTTTAACTCAATAAATTTTGCAAATATAAGCCCGAGTATGTACTAGTCACCTCGCGTACACGGCTTTTCACATTTCACAAATGGCACATAAGACTCGATGCTTAAGGGGTAATTCCCCCACTCGAGGGTAAGCAAGACACTTACCTTTTTGAAATTAGGCTGATATTCCAAAATCGCCTTCTTGCTTGAATTGACCTCCGGACAGCTCAAATCTAACCAAATTAATTCAATTCAGTGAATACTAATTATAGGAATTAATTCCATATGAAAATACTAATTTTTCAACCAAAATTCGAAATTTAACTCAAAATTCGCCTGTGGGGCCCACGTCTTGGAATCTGACGAAACTCACAAAATTTGACAACCCATTTAATTACGAGTCCACCCATACCAATTTTATCAAATTCTGATAACAACTCGACCTCCAAATCTTAAATTTTCGTTTTTGGAAGATTTTACAAAAATCTTGATTTTTCTTCCATAAATTCACGAATTCATGATATATATGAGTATGGAATCATGAAAGATAATCAATATAGGATAAGGAACATGTAATGACCATACCGGTCATTTTGACTTTTAGAAACCCGTTCCCTAAAATAAAACTCCCCGAACATGCTTTTATTAATTTATAACTTGCGGGGATGGTTGGTTCGGGATTTGGAAGCGTTTAAGTTAAAATCGGAACACTTGGTTCCTTAAGTTAGTCTTAAAAGGCAAAGTTTGACTTCGGTTAACATTTTGAGAAAACGACCCCCGGAATCGGGATTTGATGGTTCCAATAGGTTTGTATGATGATTTTGGACTTGGGCGTATGTTCGAATCGGGTTTTGGATAACCCGTGAGCGTTTTGACGCTTAATAGTAAAAATTAACTATTTGAAGGTTTAAACTTCTTTAAATTTGGTTTGGAGTAGGATTTTTAGTAATTGAAGTCCGTTTGGAATTCCGAGTTTGGGAATAGTTCTGTATAGTGATTTAAGACATGCACGCAAAATTTCGTGTCATTCCGAGTAGTTTAAGTATATTTCGGCACATTGAAAGTAAATTGAAAAACTTGAAATTCTTAAGTTTGAATCAATTTGGTTTAGGGTATGATTCTTAGATTTGATGTTGCTTTACGCATTCCGAGAGTTCGAGCGAGTACGTTTTATGATTTTAACCGGACGAGGCTCGGATCAATGTTGGAATTTTAAAGAGGAGCTGAAAGCATTCTGATTCTGGTACGTTCGAACCTGCACTTGCACAGCCGCAGGTGCGACTCTCGCAAATGCGAGGTTTATGCGCATAAGCGAAAAGGGAAGGGAGGCCTGCCATTGCAGGTGCGAAATCTCGGGTGCACCTGCGAACGCGCAGGTGCGAGAAAAATAGCGTAGATGCGGAAACTGGGCAGTCAAGCTAAGCTCGCACCTACGAGGCTTTTTCGCAGGTGCAAAAGCTGCAGGTGCGGTACATCTTCCGCAGGTGCAAAAAACCTGTCTGGGCAGAATGGTTAAAAAGTCGGGACTCAGACATTTTATGCCCATTTTTCCTCCATTTTCGGGCGATTTCTGAACTTTTGAAAAGGGGGTTTCAACTAGAAATTGAAAGGTAAGTTAATTCCACACTCCTTGAGTTAAATACATAGATTATAGGTAGATTATAACTAATAAATCTTAAAAATCAAGGGTTTAGGTGAAAACCCTAGATTTTTATAAAAATGAGATTTTAACCATGAAAATGGTTATGGAATTTGATAGAAATTATATATTTGAGTTCTTGAGATTATGGGTAACGTTTTCATCCGAAAATTTCCGGAATCCGGGCAAGTGGGCCCGGGATAAATTTTAGAAATTTTACTATTTTGGATAGAGTAATTTAATTAATAGATGAATTTTGAATTATTGAACATATATTAATTATTTTATATACTTTTTGGATAGTTTCAGATTTTTCGGCATTGAATCGAGAATTTTACGCGACGCGATAATCGGAAAGTAGACTTTGAGAGGAGGTAAGTCTCTTGTCTAATCTTTTGAGGGGAAAATTACCCCATAGGGATTAAATTGAATAATTGTTGCTAATTGCGGGGGCTACGTACGCACGAGGTGATGAAAGTCCGTGCGTAGCTACTATAAATGCTAAAGTTCGGGTAGTTTAGGACTCAAAGCATGAATTACTTGTGTAAATTGTATTCCCTGATTAATTAATATTAATTTGATATATACGAATATATTGTGAATTGTTAGATAAAGATATTAAAGGATGGAAATCTCATATGCTTGATTTTCTGTTTAAATTAATTAATTGTTAAAAGAAATTGTTCTTCCTCCCGAATTTATCTCATAATAAATATACTCTCCTTCCGGAGGCACATAAGAAAATATCTTCCTTTCTTGTGGAGCGGGCCGAATGCCTCGGCAGGATAGATGCATCTATGGATCGCGCCGCACGTCCCTCGGCAGTTTACACGATACTCTGGATCGGGCCGTACGTCCTCGACAGAAATCGTGCTTAATAATAATAATAACTACACAATACTTTAATAGCTTATTTCAGCTTGCGAAGCTAATTGATAAATTGAAAAATCCTTGGAATTTAATGAATTATTATTCTTGCTTGTTAAAGAATTAATTGTTATTCCTATAAACGATATTTAATTGATAAATTAAAAATTATTTGAATCGAAGGAATTTGATTATTTTCGCTGATTAAATAAATTATTTTAAATTCTGTAAATCATGCTGATTTAAATAACCTAGTTGTATTTTAAATTATTATTATTGACCCATAGTGAGTGTCAAAGTTGGCCATCTCGTCTCTACCACTTCGAGATTAGGCTTGATACTTACTGGGTACATGTTATTTACGTACTCATACTACACTTGCTGCACTTTTTGTGCAGGAACTGAGGCAAGTAATAGTGGGGGACCTATCGTCTTGCACCCACGTTATCCAGGGGCATAGTAGTGAGCTTTCTCTGATCCGTTCTGCAGCTACTAGTGTCTCTCTGTGTATTTTTTATTCTGTCTATTTTTATTTCAGATAGTATTTGAGGTTTTGTATAATCTACTAGATGCACATACACTTATGATACCAGGTCTTGGCACACATATTGGTAGAATTTAGTGTTTTATTATTTTCTTGATTTTAAATTTTGTCAATGTATGTTTGATATATTAAGTTGGCTTGCCTAGCTGTAGTGTTGGGCGCCATCATGACCAATAGGTGAAATTGGGTCGTGACAAGTTTAGGACTCAAAGCATGAATTACTTGTGTAAATTGTATTCCCTGATTAATTAATATTAATTTGATATATATGAATATATTGTGAATTGTTAGATAAAGATATTAAAGGATGAAAATCTCATATGCTTGATTTTATGTTTAAATTAATTAATTGTTAAAAGAAATTGTTCTTCCTCCCGAATTTATATCATAATAAATATACTCTCCTTCCGGAGGCAGATAAGAAAATGTCTTCCTTTCTTGTGGAGCGGGCCGAACGCCTTGGCAGAATAGATGCATCTATGGATCGCGCCGCACGTCCCTCGGCAGTGTACACGACACTCTGGATCGGGCCGTACGTCCTCGGCAGAAATCATGCTTAATAATAATAATAATAATTACACGATACTTTATTAGCTTATTTCAGCTTGCGAAGCTAATTGATAAATTGGAAAATCCTTGAAATTTAATGAATTATTATTCTTGCTTGTTAAAGAATTAATTGTTATTCCTGTAAATGATATTTAATTGATAAATTGAAAATTATTTGAATTGAAGAAATTTGATTATTTTCGATGATTAAATAAATTATTTTAAATTCTGTAAATCATGTTGATTTAAATATCCTAGTTGTATTTCAATTATTATTATTGACCCATAGTGAGTGTCAAAGTCGGTCATCTCGTCTCTACCACTTCGAGATTAGGCTTGATACTTACTGGGTACACGTTGTTTACGTACTCATACTACACTTGCTGCACTTTTTGTGCAGGAACTGAGGCAAGTACTAGTGGGGGACCTATCGTCTTACACCCACGTTATCCAGGGGCATAGTGGTGAGTTGCCTTTCTGATCCGTTCTGCAGCTACTAGTGTCTCTCCTTGTATTTTTCATTCTGTCTATTTTTATTTCAGACAGTATTTGAGGTTTTGTATAATCTACTAGATGCTCATACACTTGTGACACTAGGTCTTGGCACACATATTGGTAGAATTTGGGTTTTGTTATTTCTTTCTTGGTTTTAAATTTTGTCAATGTATGTTTGATTTATTAAGTTGGCTTGCCTAGCTGTAGTGTTGGGCGCCATCACGACCAATAGGTGAAATTGGGTCGTGACAACATGGTATCAGAGAACTAGGTTCATGTAGGTCTCACAAGTTATGAGCAGGCCTAATAGAGTCTTGCGGATCGGTACAGAGACATCTGTACTTATCTTCGAGAGGCTATAGGGTGTTAGGAAATTTCCTTTCTTCATATTCCATCGTGCAATTGATGTAATTCTAAATATCCTTCTCTTATTCTCTCTCAGATGGTGAGAACGCGCACGAATGAGGTTCCAGACCAGGGAAGAGCTACTCCCCTAGTTTCTAGAGGCCGAGGGAGGACTCCAGCCAGTGGTAGAGGGCGAGGACGTCCCAGGACTATTCCAGTTATGCCGCCAGTGGGTCCAGCAGAGAATCCCATTATTGAGGAGCAGGGTGAGGTGCCTGTGGCAGAGCCAGCTCCGTTGGATTTCACATCTGCACTGGGATTTCAGGATGTCATGGGTCGTATGCTGCGATTCATGGACAATATGACTCAAGCCGGTTTATTTTCGGCAGACCCAGCCACATCTCAGGCGGGCGGAGGAGCACAGACCCCTACCGCGCAGGCTCATGGACATGCAAATGCTGTATATCATACCCAGGTTGCACTACCCGTGGGTGAAGCCCAGCCAGTGGCAACAGCTACACCTGAGCCCAGGCCAGCTGTAGTCGCCGATCCTCAGAAATTATTGGACCGATAGACTAGACTACATCCTCCTGTCTTTGGGGGTGAGCGACATGAGGATCCCTAGGATTTCATTGATCGGTGCAAGGATAGACTGTACAACATGAGGATATTGGAGTCTCATGGGGTAGACTTTGCTACTTTTCAGCTAGAGGGCAGAGCCCGTAGATGGTGGCAGTCTTATGTTCTTGGTAGACCAACAGATTTTCCTCCCATGACTTGGGACAGGTTCACCCGTATCTTCCTGGACAGGTATATTCCACCCTCCTAGAGGAAAGGGTTGCGGTTTCAGTTTGAGCAGCTCGAGCAGAGTCAGATGTCAGTGACTGATTATGAGGCGAGGTTTTCTGAATTATCTCGCCATGCACTTATGATACTCCCTACTGAGGCGGAGATAGTGCGGAGGTTTGTAGCCGGTTTACATTTTGGTATTCAGGCCACTATGGCTCGAGAGGTTTAGATGGGTACTTCTTATGAGCGAGTTGTGGAGATAGCCCGGAGGATTGAGGGTGTGCGTCAGCGGAGCCGAGAGCAGATTATGAGAGATACGCGGTTCAGGTACTCTGGAGAGTTCAAAGGTGCTCCGTCTGGGGGCAGAGGTCAGTTCGTGAGGGGGCAGTCCAGCAGACCCCCATTTCCAGCACCACCACCTCCTCGAGGTGCCCCACTGCGACCTCATCTCAGTGCTATACTAGAGAGTTCCTACCGCCCACCAGCTATTCAGGGTCCTCCCAGTGGGTATTCAGTTCCCCAGGGCCAGACACTTAGTCAGCAGCCCATCGCACCGAAGAGTTGTTACGAGTGCGGGGATCCCAGTCACTTGCGGAGGTTTTGCCCCAGACTTCGGGGTAGACCAGTACAGCAAGGTCAGCAACCTATGTTTACCGGACCAGTTGCTCCACCAGTAGTCCGACCACCAAGAGGTGGAGGACAGGTGGGTAGGGGCCGTCCTAGAGGTGGAGGTCAGCCAGGCAGAGGCCAGCCAGTTGGTGCTCCAGCTCAAATCTATGCTTTTCCAGCTAGACCAGATACAGAGGTCCCATATGCTGTGATTACATGTATTATTTCTATTTGCGGCAAAGATGCCTCAATATTATTTGATACAGGATCCACGTATTCATATGTGTCATCTCTATTTGCTCCATTCCTGGGTGTTTCTTGTGAGTCCTTGATTACTCCTGTTTATGTGTCCACTCCTGTAGGCGATTCTGTTATTGTGAACCAGATCTACCGGTCTTGTATTATTACATTCTGTGGTTATAAAACTAGAGCAGATCTCTTATTGCTCAAGATGATTGATTTTGAAATTATTCTGGGTATGGACTGGTTATCTCCATATCATGTTGTTCTAGATTGTCATGCCAAAACTATTACCTTGTCTATTCCATCTTTGCCTAGGCTGGAGTGGAAAGGTTCGTCGGTTAGTTCATTTAATCGGGTTGTTTCTTTTATAAAGACTCAACACATGGTTGAGAAGGGTTATTTGGCTTATCTAGCCTATGTCGGGGATACTACTACAGAGATTCAGGCTATTGATTCAGTGCCAGTAGTTCGGGAGTTCTCCGATGTATTTCCTTCATATCTTCCAGGTATGCCACCTGATCGTGATATTGATTTTTATATTGACTTGGCTCCATATACCCAGCCTATATCTATCCCTCCGTATCGCATGGCTCCGAAAGGATTGAAAGAATTGAAAGAACAACTTGAAGAGTTACTAGCTAAAGGGTTCGTCAGACCGAGTGTATCGCCTTGGGGTGCACCGGTAATATTTGTGAAGAAGAAAAATGGCACAATGCGAATGTGTATTGATTATCGCCAATTGAACAAAGTTACTATTAAGAACAAGTACCCGTTGTTGCGTATTGATGACCTATTTGACCAGTTGCAGGGTGCTAGGGTGTTCTCTAAGATCGACTTGAGGTTGGGGTATCATCAGTTGAAGATTCGAGATTCGAATGTTCCGAAAACTGCTTTCCGTACTAGATATGGTCATTATGAGTTTCTCGTAATGTCTTTCGGTTTAACTAATGCCACCGACAACGTTTATGGATCTGATGAATAGGGTATTCAGGCCATATATTGATTCGTTTGTCATTGTCTTCATTAATGACATTTTGATCTACTTGCGCAGCAAGGAAGATCATGAGCAACATATGAGAGTAGTGCTTCAGACATTGTGGGAACAAAATCTATATGTTAAGTTCTCTAAATGTGAGTTTTGGCTAGAGTCTGTAGCATTTTTGGGACATATTGTATCGGGCGAAGGTATTAAAGTTGATCCCAAAAAGATTGAGGCTGTTCAGAATTGGCATCATTCCACTTCAGCGACTGAGATCAGGAGTTTTCTGGGTTTAGCAGGTTATTATCGTCGGTTTGTAGATGGTTTTTCATCTATTTCAGCACCTTTGACCAAATTAACCTAGAAGGGTATTCAGTTCTGATGGTCCGATGATTGTGAGTCAAGCTTTCAGAAACTCAAGACAACATTGACTACAGCATCAGTGTTAGTGTTACCTTCCAGTTCAGGGATGTATACAGTGTATTGCGATGCTTCACGCGTTGGTTTGGGTTGTGTATTAATGCAGGAAGGGCGAGTTATTGCATATGCTTCACGTCAGTTGAAGCCCCACGAGCAGAATTATCCGGTATATGATTTGGAGTTAGCTGCGATTGTTCACTCCCTTAAGATTTGGAGGCATTATCTTTATGGGGTGTCCTGTAAAGTTTATACTGATCATCATAGTTTGAGCATTTGTTCAAGCAAAGGGACTTAAATTTAAGGCAGCGTAGATGGCTGGAATTACTAAAAGATTATGATATTACTATCCTATATCATCCAGGTAAAGCAAATGTAGTTGCAGATTCCTTGAGTAGAAAGGGGGAGAGTATGGGAAGTTTGGCTTTCATTTCAGCAGAAGAGAGGTCATTAGCTTTGGATATCCAGTCCTTGGCCAACAGACTTGTGCGGCTAGATATTTCAGAGCCCAGCCGAGTTCTTGCATGTGTCGTAGCTCAGTCTTCACTATTTGAGCAAATTAAGGCTCGCCAGTATGATGACCCACACTTAATGGCTCTTCGAGAAACGGTACTACGAGGTGGTGCCAAGGAAGTCACTATTGATGCAGATGGTGTTCTGCGACTCCAGGATCGTCTGTGTGTTCCTAATGTGGATGAACTGAGGAAAAAGATCCTGGAGGAGGCACACGGTTCTCGGTATTCTATTCATCCAGGTGCTATGAAGATGTATCGTGACTCGAGGCAGCATTATTGGTGGCGACGAATGAAAAAGGACATAGTTGAGTATGTAGCTAGGTGTCTAAATTGCCAGCAAGTTAAATATGAGCACCAGAGGCCAGATGGCCTACTTCAGCAGATGACTATACCAGAATGGAAATGGGAACACATCACTATGGACTTTGAAGTTGGGTTGCCGCGGACCTTGAGGAAGTTTGATGCAGTTTGGGTGATTGTTGACAGGTTGACCAAGTCGGCACATTTTATTCCTGTTGTGACTAGGTATACTTCAAAGAGGTTGGCCCGGATTTATATTCAGGAGATAGTTCGGTTGCATGGTGTGCCAATTTCCATCATATCAGATAGAGGCCCTCAGTTTACTTCACATTTCTAGAGAGCAGTACAGAGTGAATTAGGGACCCGTGTAGAGCTCAACACAGCCTTTCATCCGCAGACCGATGGGAAGTCAGAGCGGACAGTTCAGATTTTGGAGGATATGCTCAGGGCATGTGTGATTGACTTTGGAGGTCAGTGGGATCGTTTCCTGCCTTTGGCCGAGTTTGCTTATAATAACAGTTACCAATCCAACATCGAGATGGCTCAATTTGAGGCTTTATATGGTCGTCGATGCCGTTCACCTATCGGATGGTTTGAGCCCGGTGAGGCTAAGTTATATGGTACTGATTTGGTAAAGGATGCCTTGGAAAAGGTGAAGTTGATTCAGGAGCAACTTCATACAACACAGTCCAGACAGAAGAGTTACGCGGATCAGAAAGCGCGTGATTTATCCTTTATGGTAGGTGAAAAAGTTCTCTTGAAGGTTTAGTCGATGAAGGGGATTATGAGATTCGGGAAGAAGGGCAAGTTGAGCCCAAGGTTTATAGGCCCATTTGAGGTGTTGAGACGAGTTGGGGAGGTTGCTTATGAGCTTGCATTGCCTCCCAGTCTATCGGGAGTTCATCCGGTTTTCCATGTATCTATGCTTTGGAAGTATCATACTAACCTATCACATGTGTTGGACTTCATCACAGTTCAGCTAGATAAGAGTTTGGGTTATGAAGAAGAGCCATTTGCCATTGTTGATAAACAAGTTCGCCAGTTGAGGTCCAAGAGGATTTCTATAGTAAAGGTCCAGTGGGAAGGGCAAACCAGTCGAGGAAGCGACTTGGGAGGCCGAGGAAGACATTCGGAACAAATATCAACACTTATTTAGCACTCCAGGTATTATTCTAAACCCGTTCGAGGACGAACGTTTGTTTAAGAGGTGGAGAATCTAATGACCCAACCGGTCATTTTGACTTTTAGAGATCCGTTCCATAAAATAAAACTCCCCGAACATGCTTTTATTAATTTATGACTTGCAGGGATGGTTGGTTCGGGATTTGAAAGCGTTTGGGTTGAAATTGGAACACTTGGTTCCTTAAGTTAGCCTTAAAAGGCCAAGTTTGACTTTGGTCAGCATTTTGAGAAAACGACCCCGAAATCCGGAGTTGAAGGTTCCAATAGGTTCGTATGATGATTTTGGATTTGGGCGTATGTCCGAATCGGGTTTTGGATAACCCGGGAGAGTTTTGACGCTTAATAGTAAAAATTAACTATTTGAAGGTTTAAACTTCTTTAAATTTGGTTTGGAGTAGGAGTTTTAGTAATTGAAGTCCGTTTGGAATTCCGAGTTTGGAAATAGTTCTGTATAGTGATTTAAGACTTGCATGCAAAATTTCGTGTCATTCCGAGTAGTTTAAGTATATTTCGGCACATTAGAAGTAAATTGAAGAACTTGAAATTCTTAAGTTTGAATCAATTTGGTTTAGGATATGATTCTTAGATTTGATGTTGTTTTACGCATTCCGAGAGTTCGAGCAAGTCCGTTTTATGATTTCAAATCTGTTGGTATGTTCGGGCGGGGTCCCGAGTGTTAATCGGACGAGGCTCAGATCAACGTTGGAATTTTGAAGAGGAGCTGAAAGCATTCTGCTTCTGGTACGTTCGCACCTGCGCTTGAACAGCTGCAGGTGCGACTCTCGCAAATGCGAGGTTTATGCGCAGAAGCGAAAAGGGAAGGGAGGCCTACCATCGCAGGTGCGGCATCTCGGGCGCACCTGCGAATGCGCAAGTGCGAGAAAAACAGCGCAGCTGCAAAAACTGGGCAGTCAAGCTAAGCTCGCACCTGCGAGGCTTTTCTGCAGGTGCGAAAGCCGCAGGTGCGGTACACCTTCCGCAAGTGCGAAAAATCCGTCTGGGCAGAATGGTTAAAAAGTCGGGGCTCAGACATTTTGAGCCTATTTTTTCTCCATTTCCGGGCGATTGCAGAGGTTTTGAGAAGGGAGTTTCAACTAGAAATTGAAAGGTAAGTTAATTCCACACTCCTTGAGTTAAATACATAGATTATAGGTAGATAATAACTAGTAAATCTTAGAAATCAAGGGTTTAGGTGAAAAACCTAGATTTTTATAAAAATGAGATTTTAACCATGAAAATGGTTATGGAATTGGATAGAAATTATATATTTGAGTTCTTGAGATTATGGGTAACATTTTCATCTGAAAATTTTCGGAATCCGGGCACGTGGGCCCGGGGTAAATTTTAGAAATTTTACCATTTTGGATAGAGTAATTTAATTAATAGATGAATTTCGAATTATTAAACATATATTAATTATTTTATATAACTTTTGGATAGTTTCAGATTTTTCGGCATTGAATCGAGAATTTTACGCGACGCGATAATCGTAAAGTGGACTTTGAGACGAGGTAAGTCTCTTGTATAATCTTTTGAGGGGAAAATTACCCCATAGGGATTAAATTGAATAATTGTTGCTAATTGCGGGGGCTACGTACGCACGAGGTGACGAGAGTCCGTGCATAGCTACTATAAATGCTAAAGTTCGGGTAGTTTAGGACTCAAAGCATGAATTACTTGTGTAAATTGTATTCCCTGATTAATTAATATTAATTTGATATATGTGAATATATTGTGAATTGTTAGATAAAGATATTAAAGGATGGAAATCCCATATGCTTGATTTTTTGTTTAAATCAATTAATTTTTAAAAGAAATTGTTCTTCCTCTCGAATTTATCTCATAATAAATATACTCTCATTCCGGAGGTACATAAGAAAATGTCCTCCTTTCTTGTGGAGCGGGCCGAACGCCTCGGCAGGATAGATGCATCTATGGATCGCGTCGCACGTCCCTCGGCAGTGTACACGACACTCTGGATTGGGCCGTACGTCCTCGGCAGAAATCGTGCTTAATAATAATAATAATTACACGATACTTTAATAGCTTATTTCAGCTTGCGAAGCTAATTGATAAAGTGGAAAATCCTTGAAATTTAATGAATTATTATTCTTGCTTGTTAAAGAATTAATTGTTATTCCTGTAAATGATATTTAATTGATAAATTGGAAATTATTTGAATTGAAGGAATTTGATTATTTTCGCTGATTAAATAAATTATTTTAAATTCTGTAAATCATGCTGATTTAAATATCCTAGTTGTCATTTTAAATTATTATTATTGACCCATAGTGAGTGTCAAAGTCGGCCATCTCGTCTCTACCACTTCGAGATTAGGCTTGATACTTACTGGGTACACGTTGTTTACGTACTCATACTACACTTGCTGCACTTTTTGTGCAGGAACTGAGGCAAGTACTAGTGGGGGACCTATCATCTTACACCCACGTTATCCAGAGGCATAGTGGTGAGTTATTTCTCTGATCCGTTCTGCAGCTACTACTATCTGTTTGTGAATTTTTTATTTTGTCTATTTTTATTTCAGACAATATTTGAGGTTTTGTATAATCTACTAGATGCTCGTACACTTGTGACACCAGGTCTTGGCACACATATTGGTAGAATTTAGTATTTTATTATTTTCTTAGTTTTAAATTTTGTCAATGTATGTTTGATTTATTAAGTTAGCTTGCCTAGCTGTAGTGTTGGGCGCCATCACGACCAATAGGTGAAATTGGGTCCTAACAGAACACTTATCCCAATGTTTTTCTGTGAAAATCGCCCAAAAATCGCCCAAGAACCGTGCTCCAAAAATCCAAAACGAAATGAAGGAAATGACCCTTTTTCGTCCTTAAGTTTCTGCCCATCCGTCACTAAAACTCCATTTTCCGTCACTAAAAATCCACACCAGAACTTGTTTGCACTAGCCTCTATTCAATCGATCATAACTTTATGTACAAATGTCCAAATGATAAATTGTTTAACTTTATGAAAACTAGAATCATAAGACTACAACTTTCATGTTTTGATAAGTTTCTGATTCCTTATGAATTGTGAGATATAAGTTTCCAAAGTCGACTCCATGCATCAGAAATATCTGGCGAAACTGCTCCACCAACCTTCATTCAATCCATCATAACTTTCTATACAAATGTCCAAATAATGAATGGCTTAACTTTATGGAAACTAGAAGGAAAGAGCTACAACTTTCATTTATTTGATAAATTTCTGATTCTTTATGGATTGCGAGATATAAGCTTCCAATGTCGGCTCCACGCATCAGAAATTTCTGGCGAAACTGCTCTACCAGCCTTCATTCAATCTATCATAACATTCTGTACAAATGTCCAAATACTGAATGGTTTAACTTTCTAGAAACTAGAACCAAAGAAATATAACATTCATGTTTTAACTATTTTCAGATTCCTTATAGATGGCGAGATATAAGCTTCCAAAATTTGCTCCACGCACCAGAAATTTCTGGCGAACAACTCTGCAACAGAAATTTCCAGCAACCCTTTTTGTCCGAAATCCATTCCGTTTACCTTCCGAAATCCACCCGAAACCCTCGGGACCTTAACCAATTATACTCACATATCCTAAAATATAATAAGAACTTATTCGAGGCTTCATACCACGTCAAATAGCACCGAAATTACGAATCGCGCATCGAATCGAATTATGAGTTTTCAAATATTCCAACTTCTATATTTTGCGCCGAAACATATCGAATCAATCCGGAATGACTTCAAATTTTGCACACGAGTCATAAATGACATAATGGAGCTTTCAAATTTTTAGAATCGAAAACCGACCCCGATATCAAAAAGTCAACTCTCGGTCAAACTTCTCAAAAAATCTTCTATTTCTCAACTTTCGCCAAAATGCACCGAATTGTCCTACGGACTTCCAAATCTAAATCCGTACACACGCCTAACTCTGAAATCACCATACGTAGCTATTGACATTGTCACGACCCGAAATTTCTACCTTCGGACCGTGATGGCGCCTAACATTTCACTTGCTAGGCAAGCCAATGTTAGAATAATATTATCTACTTTTATAACAATTTTTAAATTTATTAATAATCAAAGAACAAATGCGGAAGTAAAGCCTGAAATGTAGTGAATAATTCATTAATAAAAACAACGATATCTAAATACCATCCCATAATTGGTGTCACAAGTGCACGAGCTTCTAGAATAATACAAATAAAGTTCTGAATAAAATAAAACTGTCTGGAAATAAACACACAACTAAAGTAAAATAGACGGGGAATTCAGAACTGCGGACGCCATGCAGTTATACCTCAAGTCTCCTCCGAGTAGCTGAAATCCGAGCAAGTCTATGGCACGCCGCTCGGACCAACTCCGAAATCTGCACAAGAAGTGCAGAGTGTAGTATCAGTACAACCGACCCCATGTACTGGTAAGTGTTGAGCCTAACCTCGACGAAGTAGTGACGAGGCTAAGGTGGGTCACTTACATTACCTGTACGCAATATTAGTAACAACAATAATAATAGAAATAAATCAGGTAACTTATTTATAATAATTGAAGCCAACTCAGCAATCATAACAAATTTATTATTTTCATCAATTCTGTTGCAGCGTGCAACCCTCTCTCACAATATATATTCACATTCAATTTTATTGCAGCGTGCAACCCGCTCCTCCAATATATTTATTTTAATCTAGTCTGTTATATATTTATTTCAATCAAGTATATATAAACTTTTAAATAAGTCTGTTGCAGCGTGCAATCCGATCCCCCAATATTAACTTTTAAATAAGTCTATTGCGGCGTGCAATCCGATCCCCCAATATAGATATATTTAAATTTATTTCTGTTGCGGCGTTCAACCCGTTCCCCCAATATATATAACTTTAAACAGCTCATAATGTAAATAAAATTTACTCCAATAAATACCACGTCTAATGAGAAACTATTAAGCATCAAGGCACACAATAATTATAATTTATTTATGAAAAAACAATGGCAATAACAATTTATTTTGGAAATCAGGGAGAAAATAGACAGTTTAATATTTAATATGCTAAATGTCAAGTAGCAATTAGTGCACATAATTCAAATAAGCATGTAACAATTATTGCAGGAATTTAAAAATTTATATTTGGCAAAGAATAGGAGAGAAACAATTATTATAACAATTAATTCATGTATTAAAACAAAATTTAGGATTTTCAAATAATTATGCAAACAATTAATTTGACGACGTATAGACACTCGTCACCTCTCCTATACGTCGTTCACATGCATTTCACATAACAAATGATTTAAAGGTTCTATTCCCTCAAGTCAAGGTTAACCACGATACTTATCTCGCTTTGCAAATTCCAATCAATTGCTCAACCACAACTTTTCCTTTTAAATTTGTCTCCAAAAGTTTCAAATCTATTCATAAACAATTCAATATACTCAATACGAATCATAGGAATTAATTCCATATGAATTTACTAATTTTCCGGATAAAATTCCAAAATTTATTAAAATATTCGACAGTGGGACCCACGTTCAAATTCCGGAAAAACTCACAAAATCCGAACACCTGTTCCGCTACGAGTTCAACCATATAAAAATTATCCAATTCTGATGTCAAATGGACCTTCAAATCTAAATTTTCGCTTTTTTTGGAAAGTTTTACAAAAATTTCAATTTCTTCCATCTAAATCCGAAATAAATGATAAATATAGACATGGATTTATGAAATATAATCACTTTTGGTTAAAGAACACTTACCCAATTCAAAGTCGTGAAAATCCCCCTTGAAATTGCCCAAAATCCGAGACTTGAAACTCAAAAATGAGTAAAAATGGCGACTTCCGAATTTATGGGCTCTGCCCAGTCATTTTCGTATCTGCGGATAAAAATTCCGCATTTGCAAGACAAAGCTCGAATTTGCGATGCCAGGCTGCCAGGTGAAGTTCCGCATCTGCGGACACTCCTGTCGCACTTGCGACATCCGCTTCTGCGCAAAATGGTCGCACCTGCGAAGACCCCAGGCCAGCCCAGTCCCGCATCTGCGTGATTTGGTGCGCATCTGCGGACACGCTTCAGCGAGAAGCTGTCCACTTCTGCGATCGAAGCCTGGACACGCCTGGGCACATCTGCGATGGAAGACTTGCTTCTGCGAGCTCGCACCTGCGGTCAAAAATCCGCAGGTGCGATTACAACAGAAGGAAAAATTCAGATTTTGCTTAAGTCCAATTCTTGATCCGATTTCAAACCGTATCACTCTCGGGGTACTCGAGACCCCGTACGAATACACCAACAAGTCCAATAACATAATACGGACTTACTCGGGGTCTCGTATCACGTCAAACAATGCTGAAATTATAATTCACACCCCGATTCAAACTTTGAGTTTTAAACTTTTTAATTTGCAAATCTCGTGCCAAAACGTATTAAATGAATCCGGAATGACTTCAAATTTGGCATACAAGTCATAAATGACATAACTGAGCTGTTCAAATTTTCAGAATCGGATTCCGGCTCCGATATCAAAAAGTCAACCCCGTGGTCAAACTTGGAAATCTTTAGCCTTTAAATTGCTAGTTCCGCTAAATCGTCATAACTTGAGCTAGGAACTTTCAAATTAAATTTCGGGCATACGCCCAAGTTCCAAATCACGATACGGAGCTACCGAAACTGTCAAAACACTAATCCGGGTCAGTTTGCTAAAAATGTTGACCAAAGTCAACTCAGTTGAGTTTTAAAGCTCTATTTCACATTTTAATTCATTTTTCACATGAAAAATTTTCGAAAAATTTTACGGATTGTGCACGCAAGTCGAGAAATAATAAATGGTATTTTTTGAGGTCTTAGAACACAGAATTACTTATTAAATTTAAAGATGACATTTTGGGTCATTACAAATTATAATTTTCCAATAAGAATTCGATTTTCAAATAGTAAGAAAAAGCATATGTTTTGAATCTTTAATGTTTTCAGAATTCGTTGTGTGTTTGACTCCTACTGAATTTTGCTAACTCACATTTTAAATAATAAAGAATCTTATAGAAATAGTTCAATACAACTCTAATATTAATGGGCTTTAAATAAGGAGTTGATTTTAAAGTTCTAAAACTAAAAAAATAATTAAATAACTATTTTATCTAGTATAAAATCTATCTTTAAAGGGCAAAATAGGCGAATGATATTTCGCTAAAGGTTTTTACGCTTTTAATATAGTACAAAGAGATAGATAGATATAAATTTTAATGCTCTAATGAGATATACAATTGCTCAAACTACACCAAATATGGTTATGATATTTTGGGACGGTTCTAATTAAATATGTCAAAATGTTATCGTAACATTTCAATAAACGGAGAGAGAAGAAACCAAAATTCAAAAAAATAATTTGTTAAAAAAAAACTTATTTTGTCTGTTTTTTCGCTTTTGGTTACCAAATTAGCCGATAAGTCTAACAGAAATAGACTAAAAAGGTGTAAACTTATGTATAATTTGGATTTGGCCAACGGTGAAATTTTATTATTTTTAACTATTTAAGTTCAAGCATAATTTATATTATTTATAACAAAACAAAAAGGGTAAAGACTTGAAAAATAAATATGTCTGGCGGGAATTTGGACAAAGATAGAATTTTATTATATTTAACTATCTAAGTTTGATACTAAATATGATTAAATTATATTTTATCAAAATGAAAAGGCCAAAGGCTTGGAAAAAAATTTGCCCAACGGTCCTGACATGGTTTAAAAAACAACTTGGACACTTTGAAGGATTTAAGAAGAATCCTAATATTTAGGATCTTGTACATAGTTAAAATAAGGAAGTATTTAATAAATAAATTTTTAGTTGATTTCAAAGTCCAAAATTTTAGGGTAATAATTAAATGACTATTTTATCTAGTATGAACTCTATCTTTGGAAGATAAAAAAGTCGAACGACATTTTGCTAAGGGTCTTCGTTCTTTAAATATATTACTAGTTTTAGAGTACGTGCGTTGCACGTGTTAATAAACTAAAAATTACATACAACAAGAATAAATTATGTAAAATGCAAATGGACGTTAAAATTGATGCGATATTCATTTAAATGACAACAATAATGTTGTTATATTGACTCGTTTATTGAATTTAAAATAATTAAATATCTTTTAAACTTGCAACAATGAACGATTTAATTAAGTTAATTATATTAATAATTATAGCTATTTTATTTTAAGATTTGAGAACGAATAGATTAGTCCTATAATTGTTTTTAAAAAAGCGGTCAGTGACAATATAAAGTCTAAAATTAGTTATTGTTAATCTATTAGAGAGAGAGAGAGGGGGGGAGGGGGGGAGAGAAAGAAAGAGAGAGAGAGAGAGAGAGAGAGGGGGGGGGGAGGGGAAAGAATGAAAATAGAAAGAAAAAAAACTTTATCACAAATTATTTAAAATACATATCGTCTTCTACTCATGCATTATATACTAACTCTTTCAATGTTGTGTTTCAACCAATTTAACTTGCAATACTATATTATAACTTATATTATCTCTAGAATTATTTGTGAAACATTTGAAGGTTATCTCATACAAATTAGGAAATCTTATTTTATTTACCTTTTGAAAGTACTAAATATTAGGACTTTTTATGCAATTAAAACACGAAAACAATTATTAGTTGATTTTAAAAATCTTAAATATTAAGAAAGTAATTAATAAATGACAATTTGTATTCTACAATCACAAGTCAAATTGAACACCAATAAAAGTTTATTATCTCCAGAATTATTTGTGAAACATGCTGACCTTTTGAAGGTTATCTCATACATATTAGGAAATCTTATTTTATTTACCTTTTGAAAGTATTAAATATTAGGATTTCTTATGCAGTTTAAACAAGGAACAATTTATTAGTTGATTTTAAAAATCTTAAATATTAAAAAAGTAATTAATAAAATATTTCGGTAAAAGATTTCGTACTTTCGTTATAGTATAGATAGATGGATAGATATAGGTAGATAAGAAAAGGTATAAGGTAATTTAAATTTTCTTAAAGTATAATTTTCGTTGATTTTAAAGTGCTAAGTATTAAGAAAATAATTAAATTATAATTTTATCTAATATAAATTCTTAAATATTATTTAAAATATTAAATATTACAAACTTATCTAGTACGGACCTATTTATTTGTCGAAATAAAATAGTACTTTTCATAATGATAAACGTTGTTATGTTGTAAAAAATCAATTTCTTTTTTCATCTCTATTTGAGGAAAGAGCAAATCATTTTCTTTTCTCCAAATTCCTTCTATTATTGATAATCAATATGGAAACATGTAAATTTATAGTAACCGTAGCCAATTTCATGTGAAATTGCGACGCTTACTTTGGACCCCAAAGCCTCACATGGCTCAAACTTCAAACAAGGAACAAATGTTTTAAGCTAAAATTTCTAAAATTTTATATTGTGCAAATTTCAAACAAGAAAACTACTTTTATAAGGAAAGATGTAACAATTAAGATTTGTAGTTGATTTTAAAGTCTTAAATATTCGAAAAATAATTAAATGACTATTTTGTCTAATGTGAACTTTATTTTAAAGGGTAAAAAAGGCGAACAATATTTCGCTGAGGACCTTCGTACTTTTAATATAGTATAGATAGATTATTGTTCAAACAATATCTATGTCTTCTTATGCGCTATATAAACCTTGTCGATCATTTATTTATTTATTTAATCACAAAGGTGGAGTCTTGATTATCTGATTTGTCGAAATAAATTCAAGACTTATTATATATTTCGAAAATAAATACTTGTATAAGGTAAAATATGATATGATACGTGACTGACTAAAATGAGGACACGCGGAATTCAAGATGGAATGGTTGAGGACCGAATGCAGTCACTGCGCTTGTGGCCGGGACGGATAATGTTCATAAAAGTGTATTAAATATTCTGCGTCCGGTAGCATTTACTAAAGAATATTCTACAGTATTAATAGCGATGGTCGGTTATAAAGAATATGACATTTACGCTCAATGTTACATCTTCATCAATGACCCTCATAATTGGCATTAAAGGAGAGTATGATCCTAGGACCTTTTTCCCTAGGCATAGCTATAAATAGTGAGCTCAGTTACCATTGTAATGGACACGAAATTTCTGGCAAGAACATATACTATATTCTATACAAAGCATTATACAATTTCACTCTCTTGCTGTTTGATCTCATCATTGCTGTATTCGAAAACCTTGTTCACGGAATCACTACCTTTGTTATTTAATTTACATTTCAAGGCTAAGTACTGTGTATTTCTTCGATTATTATATTATTTCAGGATCAAATTAGTTCACTTGTATAGAAACCACGTATAAATTTAACTGTACCGTTTTACGGGTAAATAATTTAGCGCCCACCGTGGGGCCTAGATAACCGTGCAATTAAATTGATCCTTGCCTTTTTTACTAACATGTTTTGACTATTTTTGTGTTAGAAAACAATCGCAAAAAATGGCAGATAACACTGTTAACGATGCACACAACCCTGAAATTCGAGGGGATCAGCCTCATTTCGAGGACTCAATCACTGACACCCGCAATGAGGGGAATGACACCACGCCGGTGCATGACAGACGGTACCCTCGACAGTTTCGGGAGACAACTTCTGATGATGCTGACGAGGAGCAAGTAGCGGATGTTGTGAGGATCCTGTAAGAGCAACAAGCAATCATCCTAGGCCATCTCACGCGGTAGGATCAGGTTATGACGGAACTGAAGCAGGCACTATCAGGTGCTTCAAATAATGCAAACAGGCGCGATCCAATTCCTCCAGTTATTCCCAAAGACCAAATAATGGAGAGAGTCGACAACAACACTCCCAGGGGTAAAGTTAGTTCCGATGGGACTGGGGGAGCAGATCAGGTCTTAACAACGAGAACGATTCATTCAAAGATGAGCTTTTATGGTTCATTAGAGAAATAAATGCCCGCATGGATCAAATTCCGGACGCACCACCAGTATTGAAAGGCCCGAACTTGAAGAAGTATGTGCAATTACCTTACAAGCCAAGTGTGGCACCAGTACTAACCCCGAAGCATTTCAAAATGCCCGAAGTTCCAAAGTATAATGGAACTTCAGACCCACACGAACATATTACCACCTACACAATGGCGGTGAAAGGAAATGATCTAGCTCCTCACGAAATTGAATCTGTGTTACTAAAGAACTTCGGCGAAACTCTCACGAGGGGATCCCTAATGTGGTATTCGTTACTGCCCGAGTATTCAATAGATTCCTTTGAGATGCTCGCGAATTATTTCATTAAAGCTCATGCCGGGTCCAGAAAGGTGCAAGCCCGCAAGGCCGACATATTCAGAATCGCAGAAGGAGAATCAGAATTATTACGAGAGTTTGTTACACGATTCCAGAAAGAAAGAATGTTTCTCCCGGCCATCCCAGATGAATGGGAAGCTGAAGCATTCATCAAAGGATTGAATCCGAGAAGTTCAGACGCTTCCCGGAAGCTGACGGAGAGCCTGCTTGAGTTTCAAGCAACAACCTGGGCAGATGTTCACAACCGATACGAGTCGGAGATAAGGATCGAAGATGACCAGGTCGGTTCTACATCATCGGCCAAAGGACGGGAGAAGAACAGAGAAAAATCAAAGGACGACTACAACGCGGATAGATGGACTTCGAGGGGTCGATTTTTGCCCTACGAGCGTACCGAAGGCCGTGGCAGAAATTTTCGAGCAGCAAACAAGTTCACCGTTGAAGGAGAGATTGACATGGTCGAAGCAATAGATCACTTCAAGATAAACAAACATCGGGGTCTCGAGATCTTTTTTACCCCAGGTTATCAGAATATAACTTCAACACCAGTGTAGTGGAACTGGTGTCAGCCATGAGGAACATTAAAGAAGCACGATTCCCGAGATCTATGAGGTCTGATTCTAGCTAGAGGGATCCCTATTTATGGTGCGAATATCACGGAACGAACGATCACCAGATAGGGGATTGCCGACATCTTCGGGAGGAGGTGGCAACACTATTGAAGAATGGTCATCTCCGAGAATTCTTGAGTGATCGGTCGCAATAGAGACAACACGAAATCCTCAAAAGTAGAAGACGAAACCCCACGCCAAACGATCAACATAATCTTGGGGGAGGGGGGAACGAGATTAATGGGGTCACCTTTTCGGCAGCAAAGAAGACTAAAGTATCGATTACTCACAGCAAAAAACTCTGGGAGGACGATATCACTTTCACGGAGGAAGACACAAACGGATTGTTGTTACCACACAATGACGCACTGGTAATCTCTTTAAATGTGTTAGATTTTAAAATTAAGCGTGTTCTAGTGGATCCAGGAAGTTTGGCTATTATCATACAATAGAGAGTATTGGAACAAGATAAACTCACCGCAAGCATTATTCTGGTGACAAAACTCCTCGGTGGATTTAACCTTGCGAGCGTGACGACCCGGGGAGAAATCTTGCAGCTCACGAATGTTGAAGGAGTAATGAAAATAACTCTCTTCAAAGTAGTGGATGGTGATATGGGATACAACATCATCTTAGGAAGGCTATAGTTACACGAGATAAAAGTTGTACCTTCGACGTATCACCAACTGCTGAAGTTTCCAATGCCCGAAGAAATCAAGTAGATAAGAGGTGACCAACCAGCAGTAAGGGAGATGAATGCAATCTCAGTTTCCAGTAGCAAAGGGAAGGAGCGCACGACATAGCAATTACAGGAACGGGCGCCTACTCCCGAGTTAGAAGAGGTTATTCCAGGAGCAGAATCGTCAGAACAATATCAGGTACCGAGATATTTCCAAGTTCTTGAAGAAACGGACGCAACGAAATCCACGAGAAAAACTAGAGCAAGTGTCATTATTCGAAGAATTCTTAGAAAGAAAATTTAACTTGGGAAGAGGACTGCACCCCGAGCTCAGGCCTGGTTTTATTGAATTCCTTAAAATTAACGATGATTGTTTTGCATGGTCGCACGAGGATATGATAGGTATCCTGACGGAAATAGCCGTGTAAAAGCTAAGTATGATCCCAACGTACCACCGGTACGACAGAAGAAGCGCCTTATTGCCGAGGCCACGAATAAATGAGTCAAAGAAGAGGTAACCCGCTTGCTTAAATCGGTTCGGTCATAGAGGTAAGATATCCAGACTGGTTAGCCAATATAGTAATATTTCCTAATAAGAACAATAAATTTGTATGTATGTAGAATATAAAAATATTAATAAGGGGTGCCCGAATGATTCGTTTCTAATGCCAAACATCGATAAAATGATTGATGCCACGACCGGGAACGAGTTGATGAGTTTCCTCGATGCTTATTGCGGGATAAAATTTTGGTCCCGGAAGATCAGGAAAAGACTTCATTTATAATAAATTTTGGTACATATTGCTACAATGTAATTCCATTCGGATAGAAAAACGCCGGAGCCACTTATCAGGTGCTCGTAAATAAGATGTTTGAAAAGCAAATAAAAAAAAATCATGGAAGTTTATATAGACGATATGCTCGTTAAATCTTTTAATGCAGGTGATCACCTCAAGCATTTTCAAGAGACATTCGATATCCTGAGGAAGCAAAACATGAAACTTAACCCCGAAAAGTGCGCGTTCGGGGTCAGCTCCGGTAAGTTCGTGGCGTTTCTGGTCTCACAAAGGGGAATTGAGGTAAACCCCGACAAAATCAATGCCATAGACGATATCTTGGATCAATTATCAAACGTGAAGGAAGTCCAAAGACTCAAAGGAATGTTAGCAGCTTTGAGTAGGTTCATTAGGTCGTCGAAAAAGTGTCATCGCTTCTTTATATTGCTCAAATAGAAGAACAATTTCGAATGGATGACGGATTGCCAACAGGCTTTGAGGGACCTGAATAAGTACTTATCAAGCCCTCCATTGCTCTCAAAACCAAAAGAAGGCGAAACATTACTATTCTACCTCACGGTTTCGGAAGTTGCTGTAAGTGCGGTTTTAGTCCGGGAGGACGAAGGTACGCAGTTTCCTATTTACTACGTTAGCAAAATTTTAACGGGAGCATAAACTCGCTATCTACATTTGAAAATACTGGCCTTAGCTCTCATAGTCGCCGCTCGGAAGCTGAGGCCCTATTTTCAATGCCACTCAATAGCTATGGTGACTACTTTCCCTTTGTGGAACATCCTTCATAAACACGAACTCTCGGGCAGATTGGCCAAATTGGCCATCGAAATAAGTGAATTCGACATAGAATATAAATCAAGGACTATAATTAAGTCACAAGTCTTGGCTGACTTCGTGGCCGATTTTCGTCCGGGACTGCTTCCTTTGGCAACCAAGGAGGCAGTCATGGTGTCAAAATCAACATCAGGGGTTTGGACCTTATTTACGGATGAAGCCTCGAACGTAAAATGGTCTGGGCTCGAAATAGTTTTAATCAGGCTTTCGGGGGAAACCTTAAGGCAAGCTATCAGAACAATTCCTTTAACTAACAATGAAGCAGAGTATGAAGCTTTGATTGTAGGGAACGAATTGGCCCGGGGACTTGATTCCAAGGTTATCGAAATCAAACGTGACTCACAGCTGGTGGTAAATCAGGTTTACGGGATCTTTGATACCAAAGAAGAACGTATGTAGCAATACGTGATAAAGGTCCAGGTTCTTTTGGCACGATTTCGTGAGTGGTCAATCACTCATATCCCGAGAGAGGATAATGCAGAAGTGGACGCATTAGCAAACTTAGGTTCATTGATGGAAATAAAGGGATCGGAGTCCAGAACGGTGGTACAACTGATGTGTTTAGTCCTTGATACGGATGGTTACTATGAAGTGAATTCAGCTAGTTTGGTCTAGGACTGGAGAAGAGAAATAATCAACTAGCTCAAACACGGAAAATTTCCTGACAATCCCAAAGCGTCAGGATCGTTACGCACCAAAGCTGCACGTTATAGCTTTAGGAAAGGTCAATTGTATAGGAAATATTTCCAAGGCCCGCTGGCCCGGTGTTTAGGAGCATCAGATTCTGACTGTGTCATGAGAGAAATCCAATAAGGGATATGCGGCAATCACTCAGGCGCAAAGTCTTTGGTGCTGAAATTGGTACGGGCAGAATATTATTGGCCTCGCATGAAACAAGACGCCAAAGATTTCGAACAAAAATGTGATAAGTTCCAACGCTATTCATCACTAGTACATCAACCGGAAGAACCCTTACATTCGGTTCTGTCTCCGTGGTGGTTCATGAAATGGGGGATGGACATCGTCGGTCCGCTGCCATCGGCTCCGTAAAGGTAAGGTTTCTTTTTAATTTTGACTGATTATTTTTCTAAATGGGTGGAAGCAGGTTCTTATCAGAATATCAGAGAACGCGAAGTGGTCGATTTCCTGTGGGAAAATATAATTTGCAGGTTCAGAATACCAAAAGAGATAGCATGCGACAATGTGCCACAATTTATCGGTGCAAAAGTTACAAAGTTCTTCGAAGATCTGAAAATAAAGAGAATCACATCCTCGCCTTATCATTCGAGCGCAAATGGTCAAGTAGAGTCAACAAATAATGTGATTATTTAGAACCTCAAGAAAAGGTTGGAAGCAGCAAAAGGCAAATGGCCCGAAGATTACCCGGAGTTCTATGGGCCTATCAAACAACGGCCAAATCAAGTACATGAGAAACTCCTTTTTCCCTCGTGTATGGTGCTGAAGCCCTAATCCCGATTGAAGTGGGCAAACCCACTTTGAGATATTCTCAGAAAAATGAAGAATCGAACGACGAAGCAATGCTAATAAATTTAAAACTGCTCGAGGGATGCTAGGACTTAGTGCATGTAAGAATGACAGCTCAAAAATAGAGGATGGAGCGATATTACAATCGAAGAGCCAATTTCCATTTTTTTCAAAGTAGGAGACTTAGGTCTAAGGAAAGTAACACAAAATACCCGGGAGCTCAACACGGGAAAGCTAGGTCCAACGTGGGAAGGTCCTTATCGGATTTCAGCTGTCACTGGGAAAGGTTCATACGAGTTGGAGAACCAGAATGGGGACAAGTTACCCAACAATTGGAATGTGGCACACCTCAAAAGATATTATTTCTGATGAACAACACTCAAACAAAAAGTATGTACTGCACTCTTTTTCCCTTCGTTCAGTTTTTGTCCCAATTGGATTTTTCTGGCAAGGTTTTTAATGAGGCAGCGACAGAAAACATACTACGAAGACAACAACAACAAGACCTTTGATTGCAAGGCAAACGAACAAGCTCCCACTCGAGGACGATTAGGTAATCTTTGGTTCGATAGCAAATTCCTATCGGGAAGTTAAGTTTGCTACCGAACAAAGGTTACTCGACCGTTCATGGGCACAAACCGCCAGAGGACTGTTAGGTATTCTTTAGCTCGATAGCATGGATTCGTAAGGGAAACAAGATATGTTGCCGAGTGAAGGATTACCTAGCAATTCATTGGTGGGACCTTCGAAGATACAAGACTTCCACTGTTCCAATTCACATTCTTCGCATTCAAACACTAGGGGGGGTGTTATATGAGGATACGACAACAATGATTGCCACGTCAACCAGGAACGAAAATCCAAAAATAAAATGCATCATCGGGACCGGGGACTACGCAGCCAGCCCCGTAGAAACAAGTTGAACAAGTTAGCCACAAGTAATGGCAATTTTTTTTCTGCATAGCAAAATGCTTATGTAATTTCTGAAAATAGGAGGAATAAAATGAAATCCTTTTGTTTTTATCTTGTTTCTTGTCTGAGCGATGCGCTGATTTTGTCATTTGAAAGTTAAACAAGTACTTCAAATGTTAGTGCCGTAATAAACATGAGACGTCCTTTTCAAGAGCACCGTAAACATAAAAGGGCCCTCTCTTATAAAAACCCTCAAGTTAAAGGGTTGGTTCCGGAAGAATCAATTCTCGAAATCCAAAATTCCATCGGGAAAAAATACACCCGATGCTGCATATGAAAAGGACGCAAAAAGAAAACTTGCACAAGTATTTATAAAAACCCTCACGTTAAAGGATTGGTTCCGGAAGAATCAATTCCCGGAATCCAAAATGTCATCGGGGAAAAAATACACACGAAGCCGCATATGAAAAGGACGCAAAAAGCAAACTTGAGCAAATATTCATAAAAGCCCTCATATAAAAGGGATAATACTCGAAACCAAAATGCTTCGAAGAAAAGCCATCCGAGACTACACATAGTGAAATGTGAATTGAACAACATGCACGGAATGCTTGAACAAATGCAAAAGTTAAAAGCTTGCATGTATATTCAAACGAAAGTAAGACTCAAACGATATTTGAAAAAAAAGTATGTTTTTATTCACAAGAACGGGCCAAAACGTTACAAGGACAAAATGAGAAAAGAAAGGAAAAGCTAAACTGCAGCGCTTCCTGGACCAAGAAGAAGAGAAATATCTGCATTGCTGGGAAGAGTAAGTGGTTCCGCCTATGGCTCAACGTTTTCCCCGGTTTGGTCTTCGGCCTCATCGCCTTCCGATCCCTCTTCAGTTTACGAAAATTTGGAACCGGAATCAGAAGAACCTGGAGCTTCAGACTGCGCCGGGAGTCCATTTTTTGCAGTCAACTCAAGCTCTCGGGCCTTAGCTATTTCGGCATCAATATCAATGATACCAGCTTTGGCATCTTCCAAGGTTTTTCTCCTCATGCTATACATGGAATAGGTTTTTTCAACAATGAGGGAAGCCGCTCGGCGCTTAAGTTCTTCTTTGAGTTGAGTAACCTTGGCGGAAAGGTTTTCCCGGGCGGATCTAGCAAATTTGAGGCTCACATCAAGCTCGCAGACAGTTGAACTAAAGAGCCTATTATGCTCAATAGTTTTCCTGTACTTCTCTTCTACATGGGTATGTTTCACCTCCATGGCAGCAAGCTCTTCACTTTTGGAGTTCAAGGATGCCTCCAAGTTAACCACTCTTTCAACGGAGGCAGCCTCAAGGTCGGCTGCAACAAGAACGACGTTCTAGACTTCTGCCCATTTGGCCTTGGCCTCATCAAATCTAACCTCAACAGCCCAATTTCTTGGCTAAGGGTTACCACTTCTTACTCGCTTTGCTTCAAAAGAGCCTCCAAAACAGCGACCTCAACAGCTCTGGTTTCCAGTTTCGAGAGGCAGAGAACAGTCTGGTCCCGTTCCGCCAAAAGATGATCTCGTTCAGAAGTAAGTTCTTCTTTCTCATGAATCAACCTTTAAAGGCCCTTAAAAGCAAGAAAGTTGGCCTATAAAAGTAGAAGAAATAATAGAGGAAGGAAGGAACGTACCGCTGTGGGTTTATGCATAGCATTGTTCAACAAACACTCTCCAGAGAGTGTCTGGATCTTTTTCCAGTCTTTTTCTGAAGCCAAAGGCTTCAGGTAATTAGGAAGATCCACCAGTCACGATAGTAGGTTGCACCTGGTAGAGACCGAAAGAGTGATGTTCCTCCTCCTTTGTGGATCTTCAGAAGGAGCGGCATAATTCTGCCCCAAGTTCCCATGAACTGGGGACTGTGGAAGAGGAACAACTTCTTCATGGTCAGGTGCGGCCGATGGAGATGGTGTAGCAACCGCTGGTGGAAGAGTAGATGGAGATGGAAATGATGTAGCAGTTGCTGGTGTTGGTGAATGTGGAGATGGAGCTGATGGAGTTGAAGAGTGAGAAGTAGCTACATCAAATGCAGAGCTGGTTGTTTGATGTTCGCCAACCAAAGACGGCAAGGACCTGGTACTCATCCCAGCAGCACCGGTTGCAACAATTGGGGCCCGTAAATGGGAGTTGGCATATTCTACCAAATCAGATTCTCCCCAAAATGCCGAGACATTGTCTGCAATTGGTGTAACTATCTCAACAGGTCGAGCATCCTGTTGAGACGATAAGGATCGTCGCCTTCTGTGTAAAGAAACTCCCTCATCAACAGCTTCCTCATCATCATCAATCATCATGGTGTCTACGACCGGCCCAGAATGAGGACCGGTCATCATCGCCACCAGATATGATTCGGGGGCATCAACCTTTGCCCTTTTATTCTTTTCCCCGGCCGCAGAGGAGCGTCTTTTCTTTGTTTTTTTATCCTTCGGCCGGGGACTCCGTAAAGAAATATTTGCACCCGAAACAGGCCTGGAGATACATGTTCGAGTAAGTGCTTCTTGAAGCAGCCTTGCTACATCAGCAGGATCAGCCATAACATCCTCCTCGGGGATAGCAACAAAGCCCGTAGGTAGACCTAATTGCATAAACAAAGTCAGAAGGGTTCAACCAAGTTCTTCATATACAAAAATGGAAGCAAGGTAAATTAGGGTTACCATGATTTTTAGCCTTCCACCCGTATTTAAGGGCCAGTTCTTTCCACGAACGAGTTTCGGGCGTTGTGACGTCCAAAATCTTTTGAACCCACCGGTTCAAACCTTCCACCACCGGTGGGAGCCATCGAGTTGCTGAAACATGCGAAGGGTGAAGAAATGATACGACCGTATAAGAATATCTAGTAAGAGGAATAATATACAAAGAACTTACGAATGCGGTTCCAAGTAACCGGAAAGGATGAAGCCGTTGTCGGAATGATATCGTTGGTGGAAATTGAAACGAACAGTTCCATCCACCCACGGTCGTTGTCATCATCCATGTTAGATAACAGAGCATGGTGGCCACACTTGCAAAGGTTTATCATTCCCCCGCGGAAGATTTTGGGGGAATAGAGATTCATCACATGAACTAAGGTTAGTTCCTCCCTAGTTTCTTGGCACAAGCGTTGGAGGTAGGCGATCGTCCTCCACATTGAAGGACTTACTTGTGCCAAGTATACCTTGTAGCGAAGGCAAAACTCCGCAATCACGGAATCTATCTCTCCACTCAAAGAAAACGCACCCAAAGTAAACGGATACATGAAAAAATATGTAAAACCTTCCTTGGGAAGGGTCACTCGCTCTGATAGATCAGGAGCGATAATTTCCAACTCATTGCAGCGGCAATCCTCCTTCACAACAGGAATACTAGAAGGACGAATGGAAGAAGGGTACCTACTAACAGCTCATGTACGAGGGTTAGCAGTAAGAAATTTCTCTTCAAAATCCTTTGAAGTACTAAGCCTTCTTGAGATGATGGAATCCACTGTTGGAGGAACGAAATCCTCAGTTTTGTTCTTATTCTTTGTAGAACCACCACGTTTGGAGGAAGAAGCCATTGGAAAAGAAGAAGGTAAAGAGTTTATGTTTGAAGAAAATTATAAAAAGGATGGAAAACAAGGATGCAAGCTTAAGCTATTGTGAAACGCAAAGGAAAGGAAAGTTGCATATAAGTAAAATTTTGGCGGCTAAATTCGTGGCCATTATTACCTAGATAATCGGCAAAAACTGTACTGAATCATGGGATGACGCGTGTTCGGGGCATTAAATGTGGAGAGATATGCATCTAATCAATTGTCAGCGACCTTCGGATGGAATTATAGTAATTCCTTCCAAAAAGACGTTTCCACCAACTTTCCCGTAACACAAAGTTATATCACCGGAGAGCAGGGGGACTGTGTGTATAGGGTAAAATATGATATGACACGTGGCTGACTAAAAAGAGGACACGTGAAATCCAAGATGGAATGGCTGAAGACTGAACGCAGTCACGATGCTTGTCATCGGGACAGATAATGTTCATAAAAGTGTATTAAATGTTCTGCACCCGGTAGCATTTACTAAGGAATATTCTACAGCATTAAGAGCGACGGTCCGTTATAATAAATTTGGCATTTACGCTCAACGTTACATCTTCATCAATGACCCTCATAATTGGCATTATAGGAGGGCATGATCCTAGGACCTTTTTCCCTAGGCATAACTATAAATATTGAGCTCAGTTACCATTGTAATGGACACGAAATTTTTGGCAAGAACATATACTATATTCTATACAAAGCTGTATACAATTTCACTCTCTTGCTTTTTGATCTCATCATTGCTGTGTTCGAAAACCTTGTTCCCGGAATCACTACCTTTGCTATTTCATCTATATTCCAAGGCTAAGTACTGTATATTTATTCGATTATTATATTATTCAGGATCGAATTAGTTTACTTGTCTAGAAACCACGTATAAATTCAACTCTACCATTTTACGGGAAAACAATACTAATTTCTCAATTTCATTACTAGGAATTCACCATTTTACCATCGAATATTAATGTCCATTAAAAAAATCAATAACCTACCCTATTGAGATGTCCCCTTTAAAATTTAGTTGGTTCAACATTATTCTTCTTTTTAATGAACTAGTATAGAACCCGCACAATGTGCGAACAAATTAAAAAATATTAATCATGTCGAATTTTGATCTAACTTAATATTTATTTAAGCTTAACAATAGTTTTGCCCTCGACCGGACCTTCGATTTGGAGTCAAATGTGTATGATTAAAATAAGAAATTCTCGATAACTAGAAAGCAGAGAAACAAGTTTAATTAAAATATGATTAGGCAGTTTTAATGCACATCATTTACAGGATAGATACAATAACGAAAACTGTCAATGAAAAACCAGTAAGGAGACTATGATGGCCAAGAAATCCCAAAAATACATTGAACTGACAAAGAACAGAAACTGGGAAACTATAAAGCCAAAACACTCCAATCCTCCATTATTTATAAATAGTAGAAACGAGGACTTTCAACTGTTGTATGAGATTCCTCCTTTTTCATCTTTCATGTACACATCTAACATTCCCTCCCTCCCCATTTTTTGAAAAAGCTTGTCTAAAATATATAAATAGCAGAATGATGTCAAACACAAAATATCGAGCATATATAAATTGCGACAGGGGGAGTAGGTGGTAGAACAAGCCAGGATGGGAAATTGGGAATTATTTTTAAGTTATCCAGGAGATAGAGAAATTTAAAAAAAAAAAAAAAAAGGTGATAATGGCTTATTTGCAAACTGAAATTAGTATATAAGCAAAATTCTTTAACCTGTATTATCTCTCAAAGAAAAATCTTTTTAACAAGGGCATTATCTCTCGATATTAAACTCAAAAGGATATTAGTTCCCAATGAAATCAAGCTCAAAAAATAGCTCAAGGTACAGCAACCATTGCCTAGAGCCGACAAGATGATGTTATCAATCACCCGTAGAGAAATCAGAAATCAAATTGATTTCAAACCATGAACTCCCCAGAAGGAAAGTTTCTACCGGAACATGATGATCAAGTTGAATAAGTTATCTCAGAAGAACATGCTAATCAAGATATAAACTCAAAATACTTAAACGGAATGATAACATCACACGAATAGTCTCACACAGACCGTAAACTTCTGTAAAAAGGTGTCTTATAATGGCTCCAACAATTTGATACTTTGTGAATTAAATGTTTTTTTACAGAAAACAGCAACAAGAATAACAACAACAACACAGTATAATCTCACTAGTGGGGTATGGGAGGGTAGTGTATACGCAGACCTTACCCCTGTAGAGAGGTTGTTTCCGATAGGCCCTTGGCTCCCTCCCTCCAAGAACTCCCCAACTTGCTCTTGGGGTTACTCGAACTCACAACCTCCCGGTTGGAAATGGAAGGCGCTCACCACTAGAGCAACCCACTCCATGTACAGAAAAAGCCACGAACATAATTTGCTCTTGAACATGGTAGGAAGAGTGTTTGACTAAATAAGCAATTAAGATGAATGTTAAAAAGTGCATATTACCTTAACTTGAAGCCTTAAGAACTTCACATAGTCCAGAATCAATATCAACTTTTCACAGGGGCCCCCTCCATGTCACAATCATAACATATAATAACCTCAAAACCTATGATAATCTCAAAAGAGAAGAAGGAAGGAATCAACACATGAAATGAACTTAAATTTTACAGTTCCATCACGCAGTTAAGAAGAGAAGGCTATAAAGGGTATTTGGTGGAGTTGACCAGGTATTTTGTTAAATTCATCCCAGTAACTATATTTTTGGATTAAACTAAGGAGAAATAATCGTTAACAAAAATTTCTTTCTCTGAATTTATTTACAATGATGACGAGAATTGAGTTGGAACAAAGTGATCATGGCAACATTTTATACATGTGGTACCTTGGGAATATAAATAAAATTTAATAATAAAAACCTTACTACTATGGAAAAGCTCTTTAAGATTGCATTTTGGAGTTAACTGATTTGCACAGGGAATCGTGTTAGAAATCTACCCTTAGTGTTAGATTAGTTACGTTACATATTCATGTAAATAGACTTGAATGTTTCAAGTCATGTATAGCTACGGCTTTATTAACAAAACGTAAAGTTCAGTAGACCTAGGAACCTTTGAAGTTAACGAGTTTTACATACGTGAGTGATTAAAGGATTAGTTGAATAGTTAGTGAGCCAGTTATTGAATTTTGTATGAGAAGTGCGAAATAATTCCAACTAGCATAATTAACATCGTTAATTAATATTTGCATAGATTGAGGTAGTTTGGTTGGTATTCTAAACGTTTCAAGATTGGAGAAACTTCCCGTTAGCGAAGTAAGTGAGACTTTAAGCTTTGATGCTTGCTTTTCTAAAACCCATTTAAAAAAATATGTTTTCTCTGCCTGGTCCATGTGTTATGACAAGCGTGCGTTTGGCAGAATCGGTGGTCTTAGACTAGCCGCAAATATATTATTTTATGAAAAATATAAAAAGATTATTTTATAAGTTGTTTATGGCGTGATATGGCTGTGAGCCATGATATTGAGTTTGATAGTTTGATACGGCTGTGAGCCATGATGTTGAGTTTGATACGGCTGTGAGCCATGATGTTGAGTTTGATACGGCTGTGAGCCATGATATTGAGTTTGATATGGTTGTGAGTCATGATACAGTTGTTTATGGCGTGATACGACTATGAGCCATGATATTGAGTTTGATACGGTTGTGAGCCATGATATTGAGTTTGATACGTACGGCTGTGAGCCATGGTGTTGAGTTTGATATGACTGTGAGGCATGATGTTGGGGCATTGTGTACACCTTTGTACATCACCCGAGCATTGTGTATGCTTCTTGATATATTCGGGGCATTGTGTATGCTTCAGTGAGCATTGTGTATGCTCCATTATATATTTGAGGCATTGTGGTGCCATTGTGGACTCGTAGATGTTGGTTAATTTCCTTCACTATAGTTATGACAAGTCCTTAGTGTATACTCTTGTTGGTTAATTCTTATTAACTCTGTTGATACATATATATTGAGTTATTGTATAATTATCGTATTTATTATATCGTTTTTGTTGTGGTGTGTTTGTATTTTCTAACACTTATCCAGAAGTATTTAAATTAGCGGGTCGAGAATCTTACTGGGCTATATGTACGTATAACTCACTCCTTACCTGCATCTCTATGCAGATACCGTTGTAGGAGATAGAGCTAGTGGTTGACGAGTTTGCTCGAGTGGATCCTATTGTTGAGGTGAGCCATCACATTATTCATGGAGGCTTTCGTTTCAGCTTTATCCAGTTCGTGTTAGTTAATTTTATTTTCTTTGGGGGTTTTCATACCCATCAGTTAAATTTATATTACTCTGTTAGATGCTCCATGGTCTTAAGGCTAGAGTTTTATTATTTGAGTGATTGCTAGTTTTTCTGTCAATTGACTAAGGTATTGTGTGATAATTATTTTGTATTTAACTATTAATAATACTTTTAGCCTGCACTTAATTTTTCTTTCATTGTTTATGTAAATGTTTGAGAAAGGGGTCCACCGGGCGGGTGGTGTTAGCTGAGTGCCAATCACGTCTAGGGGATAGTTTGGGACGTGACAAAAATTTGGGCAAATTATTACAGTTAACAAACAAATCGTTACGAATGAAGTAAATTCAATATTATTTACTATTAAGTTTGTAGTATTTTTTATATAATTAATTATTGAATAAATCTTGATTACTTATGAAATTTTAATATATAATTCTGTTATAATTCAAAAATAACTTTAAAAGATGATAGTTCAAACAGAACCATGCAGAAATTTAGTAGAAAAATGTTGGAAACTAACATATGAAATATTAATATAGAAAATTTATCAACATAAGTGTTTGTTATATGAATAATTACTTAATTATCTTTTTAGTTATTGAAATTAATCATTAAATTCTCTATTAACCCAAAATATATCTGAAAAAAAAAGATGATAGTTCAAACACAAACTCTCTCGAATTTTTGTCAACAAACGTAAGAAAATAACATAAAAAAAACAACAATATTGAAAATTTGTCAAACTAAGTATTTTTATATGAATACATATTAATTATATCATATATAGTTATGAAAATTAATTATTTAATTTTGTTATACCCAAAAATAGCTGAGTAAGAAACAAACATATAAAATAATAAACTAACATATAAATTAATGTAAGAAACTAACATATAAAACAATAATATAGAAAATATATCAACCTAAGTAATAATATAAAAAAAATATCGATTAAATACTAATATAAAAGATATTGCAATATATTTAAATATGTTAAATAATTAAACAGAAAAATACTTTAATTAATATTGTTCAATTTACAGACATCTTCATGGAGGTTCCCCTTGTGCATCCCGGACCTGCATCTCGAGAGATACTGTTGTTACTGAGCAACCATAGGTCTTCACACATCTGGAATGGGCAGTGTCTGTCCCAGACATTCCGCCCTAGATGTATAGACGATATGTGGGAGTTCATTAGGAACCACCCACTGCATCCCCGTACAGTTAGACGCCTTCAAGGTACGAGTTTTTACAGGATCATAGAGATCGGCCGGTTGCAGTTCGACTGGGCGTTGATCACGGCTATGATAGAGCGGTGGCGACCGGAGACACACACGTTTTATCTACCCATCTGATAGTATACCTATAACTTACCCGCATGCTCTTAGAGACTATACAGGAGTGGATTACCTTCATATGTTGCAGCGGCTCACCAGTTTCCAGTCAGCGGAGCCGACTGCATTGAGTGGAGACAGTCGATTGCAGCTGATGCCCGTTCGGTAGCATCTGGGAACGACGGATGCGGAGATTACTGTTGATTCACCGCCAGAGGATATCGACCGGCACACGAGACTGTTGTTGATGTTGACGTTTTGTGGTATATTGTTCCCGAACACTTCGGGAAACCTAGTCAGCATGCGATTTCTACATCATCTGGAACGAATAGATGATTTATCTGGGTTACAGCTGTGGCGCAGCTGTTCTAGATTACCTGTATAGGCAGATGTGTCGGGCGTGCATGGGCACCATGAGAGACGTTGCCTTATTTTTACCGCTACTGCAGGTGAAAACATAGTCAATTCTTTTCATGATTATAACATACATAGTAAAAACTTCCTTACATTTTACGTCCACAATCTATATTAGGTTTGGGCCTGGGAGCGGTTCCTGCAGTTCCAGCCACCTCTGCCATCGATAGCTCCGGATGCACCACCGTTTCTCCCTTTAGCTTGGAGGTGGGTTGATAGGCGAGGCTACACCCGCGAGGTCGAGGCTCGACATCATTTCCCTTATTACAAGGATTTGTTGGATTTACTTGAAGGCGTGAGGTACATATATACTTAAGTTTACTTGGCCTGGCTTGATATGTATTGCGTTTACTCACGATTGTTGTGTTTAATAAATAGTTCGTATGGAGGCCATACAACGACGCGTTCATAGCTGGATTGCCAGATTATTACTCGTGCGGTCGAGCTATGTGGAGCTCTTTCATCCCACTGATATGTCTCGATATAGTTGAGTATCATACCACCGAGCGAGTCCTTTGCCAGTTTGGTCACCCGTAGCTTGTACCTATTCTGCCCACTTGGCACATGACACATTACCAGCGGGATGATCGTTGCAAGGTTGACCAGACATACTTGGACTGGCTAGAGGCCCAGATTGAAGTTTGGGACTAGAGGTATGGCCTGATTCCGCCATACCCTCCACCTGATCGTATGGAGAGCGAGAATGAGTACATGGGTTGGTATCGTAGTGTTACCCGACTTCTCATTGGGAATCCCATTCATCGCATTGGTGGTCGGTACATTCCATACGCCGGGAGACATGAGGCGCTGGTATGTTATTTGTTATACTTACTTATAACGTTATATTATCCTTCCGTAATTAATATTTTATACGGAAAATGACCTAAAATGCCCCTTTACTAAATGAAATAGGATAGGCTAGCCCTCCGTTAAACATTGGTCTCTATTCTGCCCTTGTCGTCAATAAATGGGCTCGTATATGCCCTCCATCACTAACGAGAGACTCATAAAGCCACGTGGAATATATGTGAGGGCAAGTTAGACCTAGTTCGAATTGTACATGGGCATATATGAGTCAGTTTACTTAGACACCTATTTGACAACACCAATTTAATTATCATAGCAAATAAACTCAGTCATAGACACAACAAATGAACGGCAATGACTTCACTAAATCCTTGTACAAAAACATAATGCTTCATTACATAAAAAAAGACAACAATTAAACCACAATAACACTAACATTACATATCACTTCCCACGGATCCAAAGAACATAACAAAACATATCAATATCACACACATGAAAATCCACATCTTCTTCCGAAATATAGCATCAAGCACAACTGAGTACTCTAAATCGGTCACTTTCTTCATTAGAACATTTCATTCCAATTCCAAGGCTTCTATTCCTCCATGATCGACGAGCATCATAACATTCTCAAGATCAAACTTTCCTTTGGAGAGCATTTCTTTCATGGATTAGAGCTTCCTTTTCCTTTTTTAAACTGCATATGAGATTTGACACTCTAGGAGGAAGCTCTTCATCTTGCCATTCCCAATAGGAATATTTTTCATCCTAAAAACCAAAAATAAATAAAGCAAATTTACAAGCAAATCGGAATAATTAAAAAAACCCATCAAAACATTTATTTACCTCATGATTCGGGCACTTGAAAAACCTTCTCCCAGCATTTAAAGGAGTCTATGCCATGAAATAATTGGCAGCAAGTCTGCAATGACACCTCCTATTCGACCCCTTTGAGCTACTAGAACATTCCGACATTGTCTTTTGTTGTCTTTTGTTATGATTCCACCCCTTTGAGATACTAGGATTTAATGAAGTCATTGTCGTTCATTTGAATGTTTGTATCTATGACTTAGTTTATTTGCTGTGATAATTAGTTTGGTGTTGACAAATAGGTGTCTAAGTAAACTGATATGGAGTTGTGAAGTGTTTGAGAAATGATATATTATAACTGACTCATATATTCCCCTGTATAATTCGAACTAGGTCTAACTTTCCCTCACATATATTTCACGTGGCTTTATGAGTCTCCCGTTAGTGATGGAAGGCATATACGAGCCCATTTGTTGACCGCAAGGGCAGAATAGAGATCAACTTTTAACGGAGGGCTAGCATGTCCTATTTCATATAGTAAAGCGTCATTTTAGGTCCTTTTCCGTATTGTATATGTTATGCATGCTATTGGCTTACACTTGTTCTACCAGTTGGGACTAGAGATGCTACAACATACAGGCGAGGGAGCGGCAGTTTGCACGTGTTTGGCCATCGGGTTACTGATCTTGCTGCTGACACATTGAGACGTGCCCGAGAGGATAGGCGCTTAGGATACGAGGCAGCTTATGTGCCGCCCTAGGAGTACCATCATGGGCCACCGGTGGAGCCTGAACGTGGTAGACGAGGCAGGCGTGGCCAGAGTGGAAGGGGTAGCCCACGTGGTCGTGGTGGTCGGCGGGGACGGGGTCCCCAGCAAGGGGGCGTTGAGGCACCCGTGGAGGATATTAGAGATGATCAGCCGGGTGAATACCTTGAGCCACACAATTCTCCTCATGATATGCCGTCATTCAGCTTTCATCTGTCATCGGGGACTTCGCAGGTGACCCCGTCAGCTCCATTATTGATCGCGGGCACGGCCATTACGCGACAGGAGTGGGATCAGTATTTTCCTGGTCCTCTAGAGCCATCGACGGTTGTTGATTCTCGTCCGACACGAGAGGTGCATAGTGGGCGATGACTGAGTTATGGCTCATCATCAAGGGGTGCTGAGGATCTTTCACATACTTTATCTACTATAGTGCACCTCGATGTTCCGACAGAGCATTGTGTCGCTACTCATGCGCAAGTTTGTTTGTATTACTATTATTTCAATGTGTTTTTACCTTATAGATTAGTCAGTAATATCTGAGTGTTTATATTATTTTAAAGATTTCGTCATCGCCCGTCAGGGCGGCCACATTGTGCGATACTGACTTTCCGGAGACGGATGATCATTGTTTCTCGAAGCTCTGCAGAAGCTGAATATAGAAGCTTAGCAACAACAATAGCTGAGCTAATCTGGCTACATGGAATGCTAAAGGAAGTTGAGATTCATATTAAGCTACCTATTGATATTTAGTGATAGCAAAGCAGCCATACAAATAGCTGCAAATCATGTCTATCATGAAAGGACTAAACATATTGAAATAGATTGTCACTTTGTGACAGAAAGAATTCAGCAGGGACTCATTACTACAAAATACATTTCAACAACTAATCAACCTGCAGATGTTCTTACAAAAGGATTGACCAGAGTTTAACATGAGTATCTAAAGTCCAAGCTAGGAATGTTTAATATTTTTTCACCACCTAGATTGAGGGGGAGTATTGAATAAAGTAAGGGTATAATAGTCTTTGCATGGTAAAGCTGTTAGGAAGTGAGTTAAGTTGTTAATGGTTGTTAGAAGAATTAGTAATATCAGGATTAGTAGTTAGTTAGAGTGCTAACGAGAGGGTTAAAACATTGATATATAAGTAAGCCTTTACATTGTAAAAAAGACATTTTTTTAGGAATAATAAAAATACTCTCCACTAATTCTCTCTCTCGTCTAATGCTTCTTCTTCTTCTTCTTCTTCTTCTTCTTCTTTTCTGCATTTCTTCTTCTTTCTATCTTTCTTGATACTCTGCTTATTCTCATCACAATTGTGTGAATAATTACAATGTTGCTACTCTTAATGTCTTTGTGTACAACCCTTGGCCTTGTATGTTCATGGATATATAAGAGACCATTTGCAACATCAGTGGCAATTTTTAACCTTGTTTTCCAACTCAATTTTTCTTTTTTGTCCTCGTGAAGCCATGAATGTAGTGAACCATTTTCAACATACTCATAAACAAAATAGCAATTTGCTTCTTTAGGGTCTATGCAAAAATCCTCTAACTTCACTAAATTCACATGGTTCACCTACCAAAAAACAAAAAAGGAAAAAATATTAAGTAGACGTTTGCTATGTTGCTCGAACTCTCTAAAAGTGTTGTCGCACCCGTATCGAATTCTCAAAAAATGCACTAAATTTGGAGGATCCGACACGCACCCAACAATATTTTTGAAGAGTCCGAGTAACATAGGACGTTTGGACATAAAAATTATAATTTTTGAAAAAAGTAGTGTTTGAAGTTAAATTAAAAAATAGTATTTTGAATTTTGGACATATATTTCATTTGAAAAAATGTTGCAGCTTTGTGAGTGGGGAAAAAAGATTTCTGAAAATTTTGAAAATGTGGTCATTTTTTAAAAACACATTTTCGAAAAAATTTCAAAAACTTGAAAAATTTTATGGACAAATACATTTAAAAAATTTTAAAAAAAGAAATTTATTTTATGGACAAACAGAAGAAAGTCTAAATTTTCATGGTCCCTATTCCTTTGTTTTTATTCCAAGACTTAAATTTACTCATGTACCCAAAAGTGACACCACTGCAAGAGAGGTTGCAAAATAGGACATGATAGACAATTTCTTTCTTAAATTTAATTTCCATACACTAACAAGGTAAACGAATTTTTACACTACCAATATCAGATTACCTAAAACATAACTATTATAAGAGTGAAAATATTAGTGACGTAAAAATAAGACAAATGATATACTAAGGGCTCCTTTGGTACGAGAGATAATTAATTAATTCCGGGATTAAATTTGAGATTAGTTTATTCTATGTTTAGTTGAAATAAAATCGTGGTATAACTAATTCCAAGATTATCCCAAAATTATAGTGTTAAGTTTGTTCCTATGGGAGGATAGGATAACAATCACGGAATAACTAATCCCCAGATAATTAATGATGGGATAACTTGTTTCCCAACAATACTGCAAGAGAGGTTTCAAAATAGGACATGATGGCAATTTCTTTCTTAAAAAAAATGATTATACACCGAACAATCTAAACGAATTTTACACTATCAATATCAAATTACCTAAAATATAACTAAACATAACTATTACAAAAATGAAAATATTAGTGACGTAAAAATAAGAGAAATAACACACTAAATGCAACAATACTACAAGAGAGGTTTTAAAATAGGACATGGTGACGTTTCTTTATTGAAATAGGTAGGCTAATAAAATCAATTCAAAGTAGTACAGCCAAGCTAAGCTAAAGCATGAGGCATCCATCTATACCTACTACCTTCCACCAATAAATGTACCAAATAATTCTGTACGACAAAACTTAGGCATAAGCATATAGAAGAATTAATTAATATATTTTTTTCTCCGTTAAAATTTAACTTATATTTCATAATACTTCTTCTATTTCATTAGCCATTATTGTTAATTTTTGATATACAATAACTTTGCTTATGGGTCCATTACCCTGCCACCCACCATTCTTGTTAAAAGGGATTTGAGGGATTGGTAGGGTCTCCTCACAAACATCAATGAAAAAGAAAAAACAAAAGGTGAATAATTGAGGAACAAATAGAAAAAGTTCTTTAATGAAAAGATATACTGCAGAGGACAAATAAATTCAGGATAGAATGGTGTTGATTAACTTAAATAATATATTATTAAATTCAAACAGGCATAATAGTCCACTTGAATATTATAGTCCTAATGACTTAAGAATACGACAGGTCACTAAACCTCACCAATTTTTAATTAAATACTTTGGAGGAAAATCTTGTATTGGGATAATTTATATATATGTCATAAATTATCCTAGGTTAAAACAGTAAAATTAATAATCTCAGAGTTAGTACAATATATCAAATAATTAATAAAAAATAAAATCAGAATAACTAGTCCCACCATAACTTATCTCCGAACCAAACGAGCCCCCGAGTGGTTCTAATGGTCATAAAGTAGGTGTAAATTTCGAAGCTAATGTTCAAATTATAGCGGAAACAAAAACTTATTAGGAAATATCCTTTTATGAAAGGTAGGAGATAGTCAATAGAACAGTTCACAATTCGAGGTAAGCACTGACTAAGTCCAAACTCCACAATATTTAAGAAAAATCTAACTTTCTACTGGTGTCTTCTTGGGATGAATACAAAGGCTTAATTAAAGTATAGAATTGGAGTAAAAATTTTACCTTTTGGAGGATCTCGAGCTCCTCACTGGCATTCCACTTCATTTTCTTGATTGCAAATTATACCTTTATACACAGACCCTTGAATCTAACACCCTTCATCAAATCCAAGATATAAGCTTCTCTTACTCTTCCCTGATTTCTCTCTACAACCCCATAAACCAGCTAACAAAATCAGTAACAGCACACAAATTCCTAAACCAATAGCTAATCCTATGACTGTTCCTTTCTTGTCATTTTCTTGTACTACAGGACCATTTGAAGCTGTTGGTTGTGTAATATCAGGAAGTTTAGATAGAGGAATGAAAAGGATATCAAAAATCTTGGGATTATTTCCATTAATTTTCCTTATAGATTGTGGGGTTGTTCCAAATCTTGAAGCAATTGAAGAAATATTGTCAAAAGGTTGAAATACATAACTAATAAGATATCTTGGTTGGTTTTGGTTTTGGGGTTGCGTTTGTGTTCTGTTTGGACACTTGCAAAAAATTGGGAATTCTATGACTTGACCTATGTCAATATTTTCTGGTACAACAGCTGGATTAACAGCCTCAACAGATTGATAAGTTGTAAGGTTTTGAAACTTAACAGTTGAGACCATGTACATAGTATCACCGAAGTTGAAACTATAGTTAAGGCCAGCATATGAGATGTTACCAGAAGTGGTATTGAGGTTGTTACAAGAACAAGTGATTGGTACTAAGAGGGATTGGTCATTGACTAGAGTTGTGTTTGAGGTAGAAATATTACTAGGATTTGCAATCATAAGCCTACTTACTGAAAAAAGGTCACCAATTGAGGCTAAATCAAGAAATTCTGGTCCTCTTGCTCTGTAAAAGACATATGTTTGACATGGATAAAATTGGCTTGAATTACAGCTATAGCCTGTTGTACTTGGTGCATCTTGTGCATAACATGAATTTTGGTTATATAATAGGAAGATGGAGAAGAAAAGAAGTGAAAAAGTACCATACATAGGCTTGATTCTCATTTTCTTGATTTGTTTTGGTTTTGTGGAGAAAGATGTGTTAAAAATATAATGGAGCTAAGAAGTTTATATACCCAAAATGTTGTTGTTTTTCTTATAGTCTTGGTTTTGACCATTAATGGTAGATGAGGTTTTTTTCATTGGATTGGTTGTTTTAATTTCTCATATGGTCTTGTCTATAGAATTGATGGAAGATGGTAGGTTTTCCAATTTGATGGTCCCACATAGAAGACTTTTTGGTCAACCTTAATGCAGAAAATACTCTTATTTATCTTTGTTGTTTTCTGCAAATTAGTAGACTGCAAAATGTTTTAACATGTTTGGACTAGTCATCTGCCTTTTAGACACATCTTTTTCTAATAAAGTAGGAGTAGCTAGCATTTAACATAAATTTAGTTTGAAGAATTTTTAAAGTTGGGTTGAAAAAGAAACGGCCAAAATTTATGGCCAAAAGGGTAGCGTAGTATATACTAAAACACAACTATCACAGTGGAACTATTAGAAAATTAAAAGGTTTGGCTTCTTTGTGATTGGACCGTTTATTGAACTAGAAACTCAAATTTTTAATATCGAAAAATATCTTATTATTATCAAAAGACCAGTATTAAACTAAAAGCTTCTTCAATTCCATAAGTACTTTTTTTTAAAGTTTAAGTGTTTGATCAAGCTTTTGGAAAAAAAAAAAGTGCTTCCGAATAGAAGCATAAACGGTTTTGGAGAAACAGAAAAAAATAGCTTCTCTCCAAAAGCACTTTTGAGAAAAATATACTTAGAAACAGTTTTTAAAAACTTGGTCAAACACTAATTGCTGCTCAGAAGTGATTTTCAAGTTAAGTAACCAAACACAAACACTTTTAAAAAAAAATAATTCTCTAAATAAGCTATGTTGGTTGTTTGTCCAAACATGTATTATTTTCCAAATTAAATGCCAACTTTGTCAAGAGTCCTAATACCAAATCCATTTGTCTCAATATAATTTGTGGATGACTTATATATATTGGAAGACCAAGACTTTTAAACTTAGACAATGGTGCCTCGGCGTATCGGAGAGGTCATCAAAAGGACTAGTCATCAAAGCTAAGTGTCTCTTTCTCTCTTTTTTTCTTCTTCTTTTTGCTTTATAATTGGTGTCCGGATTAGATTGCACGTATCATTATTATTCTAGTTGTTGAGTGCGCAAATAAAATTTCATATTGGTAGTTTAAAAAATTAGGAGATGCATATATGGTGTAGAGATCTTTTAATGATGTGAGACTTTTAAAAAAAAAACTATACTAGATTAGCCCGAAGCGAATAATATCACACCATGTTAAGAGTATTTGTGGGCTGGTTGAACCTAAGAACTATATCTGAGCCCAGATTAGACGGGATGAGTATGGTGATGACAGATAATTGCTCTGACAATCTTGGAATCGTGGTAATACACCACATGGAACTAGTTCCGAGGAGAGACTCGTGAATCGTGATGATGAGTGGTGTGAGGTCTTTTGGGGAAAACCAACATGAGCCAAAACAGACAATATCACATCATGTTAAGAGTATCGTTGGACCGTTTTAGCCCAACAACTGATATCAAAGCCAATGGTTTGGCGGCAAAACTATGGAGATGGCGGAGTGTGGTGTGGGAGACCCGGCTTAGTGCCTTTGCCCGTCTATGGGCCGGTTTACTACCTTTTGCTAGTGGAGTTAAAATTAGAAAGCACTAAACAAGAAAGAGGGTTAACTGTAGTTTTTCTTATCCTTTGGGAGCTTATGATCAAGTTCGTTTTATCATAGTTAATGGACCTAATCTTACAAGTTGGAAAGATCTTTTAATTCTTCTTGACTTGTAAGTCTTCATTAGGCATATCCTGTGGAGAAACTGAGTTGATAGTTACCCTTCGTTAAAGACGGATTCAGAATTTTAAATTAGTAAATGCGAATACTCTTTTGTGTCAATGGGTGAAACTAGGTATAACTATTTTCCTAGTTCTTTTAAAAAGGATTTAAGTATAATTTATACAGTAACAATAGACATTTTTCACAAGCCTCATTTACCACAACCATCTTTGATATATAGGAATCTAACTTTCCTAGTGCTTACACAAGAAGGGCACAAGGGTTACAGACTCTCACAGTGACCACTTTAGACAACAATCAGTGGTACATTGTCTCCCATAAGCTACTTTTTCTTTTTAAATAATGGTGGTATATAGAGTCGCTTACACACGGCGATTATTTTATCTTATACTTGCTTCTCCCCACCAACAAGTCAAGAAAATTAAGTCGTTGCTCTAGTTCCTCTGATCTGACAACAAAAACTAATTTACTACAACAATAACTACGACAGTGTAATCACACGAGTGGGGTTTAGGAAGAATAGTGTGTACGCATATTTTACTCCTGCCTTAAGAAGGTAGAGATCCTGTTTTCGAAAGGCTGTTTCCAAAAACTAATTTACAACAATAACTAATTACAAAAAAGATATCATTCACATGAAATGTCATATATACATTGATTATACAACTAGATCGACGATCCAAAACACAATTTGTTTCATTGTACTTTTATCTTTTCATGATATCATCCTTCTGAATCTTAACAGTGAAATCCCATATATCACCATATTTCTCATTGAATTCCCAAATATCCATGGTGTTATAATCCGATATTAACTTGTCTCGTGCTCCTCGTTCCATGTTATATATCTGAGGCTCAAAATTGTGAGCTTCACTTGGTTTGTCCATCTCAATAATGCAAAACACAATTGTAAACACAGCTGCTCCAATATATAAGTACTCCCCCTGCATGTCAAGAGGTGAAAGCATCAGACTTTAGTTTGCTAGAAAAGGGCATTTTCGAGTGTCAAATTTCGTCGACTTACTGGAACATTGAAGTACATTCCAGCAGCAATTGCTGATAGGAATAGCCATGAAATAATACCTATTTTGGAAACACCAGAAAACAAGGTGAACTTAATTATGTGAAATGCAACAACAACAAATGCAGTATAATCCCACAAAGTGGGATCTGGGAAGGGTAGATTGTACGCAGCCTTACCCCTACCTTGAGAAAGTAAAGATGAAAAGAAATAGATACTATTATGTGAAACGCATGAATAAATAAACGGACGTTAACGATCATATGGTTGGTAATGTGTTATATATACCTTGAAATCCTCTTGGTGGTGCAACAGCTGCATAATCTTCTTTTATGGATTCCCAAAATGTAGCTGCAATGTAAGTTCAAATCATGAATTTATTCCACGGATGATAGGACTAACTTATCAGATAGCTGAGATCATATTGAACATAAAGATCCAAGTCTTTTTTGTCATACTAAAGCCAATAGAGAACTTAACTAGTAAATGAAGTATTTCCTACATTTCTAAGTATGTGATACAATTCATTTTAAGAGATTAAATTGACCATATTTTGTTAGGCTAAACAGCTACAGTAAGTTACATAATCTGGAAGTCTGAACTTTAAAATGATACAGAAGTGTTTCTAAAAGTTGGGATCAAGTTAACTACTAGCAGCGGCTGAGATTTGAACTTTGTGGGATCTAAACTCTAAGATAATGACATTAGGCATTAGTACTGGTTCTGAATTTAATTTCCGCACATAATTAGTAGATTTTTATAACACAAATTCAGGGTTTAGACTAAAGTTACTAAGTTCGGCCGAACCCGTACGTACATAATCATCTTGCTTCTCCCCTAGCTACTTGTTTGGACATAAATTTTTCAAGTTTTATGAAATAGAATTTTACATATTTATAAATTATACGGAAAGTACTATAAGTCAGCAAAGTTAATCATTCAAATATTGTAGTAAAAAATTGTTCCTCAAAATAATAACTTTTTTTGTTTTCCATTCGGTGTCCGGTACCCGCATTGGAGCCCGATTATATCCGGATTCGTGCCGCGTAGGGCTCCATTCGGGGGGAAGCGCTCCCTATCAATGATTTCTCCATACCCAGGGCTGGAACCCGAAATCTTTAATTAAGGAAAGAGCAGTTCCATCCACTGCACATCCTTCGGTGGTCCTCAAAATAATAACAGTGTCATATAAATGGGATTATGTACCTTTATCTTCACTCTCAAAATAGGTGTGATGATCATCGTACTTTCCAAACACAAAATCTTCCTGCAACAATCGAAAATACCAATTCTTTATGACATGCCTATTTGCAAATTCATAGAACAATTATGAACATTTCACGGGTTTGACCTGTGAAAACAGCTACTAATATTTGAGTTAGGGTAGACTGTTTACATGGGGTCCAACCCTTCCCCGAACCCTACGCGAATACATGATGCTTTGTGCATCGGGTTGCCTTGTAACTATAAATAGATAAATCAAAGATGAATTGTAACGACACGACCGGTCGTTTTGAGAGTTGTAGCCTCATTCCCCTATTTACTGCTCAATTTATGCTTTACATTTGTTATGTGACTTGCCGGGATGATTAGTTTGGGTCCAAGAAGTTTTAGAGGAATAAATTGGAACACTTAGTTTCAAGGTTTAAAGTTTAAATTGAAATAGTGATTGGATGTCGACTTATATGTAAACGACCCCGGAATAGAGTTTTGATGATTCCAATAGCTCCGTATAGTGATTTTAGACTTAGGAGCATGTCCGGAAAAATTTTTAGAAGTTTGTAGTGGAATTTGGCTTGAAATGGCGAAAGTTGAATTTTTGGTAAATTTGACCAGGGAGTTGACTTTTTGATATCGGGGTCGAAATCCAGTTCTGAAAATTTTCATAGCTCCGCTATATCATTTATAACTTGTGTGCAAAATTTGAGGTCAATCGGACTTGATTTGATAGATTTCAGTATCGAATGTAGAAATTAAAAATTCTTAAGCTTCTTAAGCTTGAATTAGGGTATGATTCTTGGTTTTAGCGTTGTATTATATGATTTGAGGTTTCAATTAAGTTCGTATGATATTTTAGGACTTGTTGGTGTATTTAGTGGAGGTCCTGAGGGCTTTGGGTGAGTTTCGGATGGTTAACGGATCAAGAATTAAAGTTAGGAGACTACTGAAGTTGAGTTTGCTGGTTTTTGGTTGATCTGGTTTTTCCTTCATCTGTCAAAAATCGAGGTAAAAAATCGAGGTCAAAATCAAGGTCAAAAATCGAAGTCAAAATCGAGGTCTGGAAATTGAGGTCATGAAATCAAGGTAAGAAATTGAGGTCAAAATCGAGATCAAAATCGAGGTCAGAAAATCGAGGTCAGGTAATCGAGGTCAGGAAATCGAGGTATAGAAATCGAGGTCAGAAAATCGGGGGCAGCGCCTAGACAGAGACTTTAAGTTATAAAACGGAGGTTTCGTCCCATTTTTCATTTTGACAAATTGGAGCTTTAGGAGAGGCGATTTTTGAGAGATTTTCATGGAAAATCATTGGGGTAAGTAATTCTAACTAGGATTTGGTCAATATACACGAATATATCATTGTTTCCATCATTTAATTAGTGTTTTAAGATGGAAATTTGAAAAAAAATTTAGAAATCTCATAAAACGAATTTTTGAGATTTCGGTGTCGATTCGGAGTCGGATTTGAGTAAAACTAGTATGGTTGGAATCGTAATTGAATAAGTTATCGGATTTTTTGAGTTTCGTCGGATTCCGAGACGTAGGCCCCACAGACAATTTTTGGGTTAAATTTCGGATTTTGTTAGAAAATTTATATTTTCATATGGAATTTATTCCTATAATTTGTATTGATTGAATCGAATTAATTATGACTAGATTCGAGCCGATCGGAGTCAAAAAATCGAGAAAAAGGCATACTATTTGACTGATTGAGCGTGGTTTGAGGTAAGTGACTTGTCTAACCTTGTGGGGGGGAAATTTCCCTTAGGATTGATATTGATATAAAAATATTGATATGTTGAAAGTCGTGTACACGAGGTGACGAGTGTGCACACAGGCTAAATGTGAAAGATTATGTCTTTAAATTGTGTAGAGCACTATTGCATTTCGGGATGCTATTTCGGAAAAATTATTTTCTTTAAAATTTAATGTGAAGGCTCCCATGGTGATATAAAAAAATAAGATATTGTGAATTTATTTATGATTTGGGACTACGAGGTGGTACCTCGGGAGTGCCCTTGTTGATATTTCTCTATGGCTACATTGTCTTTGGTTATTTTTGGTGTTTTCCTTAAAGTTGTAAATTTCTGTTTTCCTTCCGCGAGGTGTTATTTGCTGTAACGACCCGACTTGTCATTTTAAGAATTAACGGACTGTTCAACGACTAAAGGTCTCGAGCAGCTTCGTAATATGTATTATGATCTGCGGGTGTGGTCGAGTTTGATTTTCAGAAGATTCGGAATTAAATTGAAAGAATAATTCTTATTTAGAAGCTTAAATGGAAAGAGTTGACCGGAGAGTTGACTTTTGAGCAAACGACCTCGGAATGGAATTTTGATGATGTCAATAGCTTCATATGGTGATTTCGTACTTAGGCGTTTGTCCGAATTTGGATTAGAAGTCCGTAGGACAATTCGATACATTTTGGCGAAAGTTGGAAATAGAAGGGTTTTGGAAAGTTCGACCGAAGGTTGAAATTTTGATAAAGAGGTCGGAATTCGATTCTGAATATTTGAGTAGCTTCGTTATATCATTTATGACTTGTGTTCTTAATTTGAAGTCATTCCGGATTGATTTGATACGTTTCGACGTAAAATATAAAAGTTGGAAGATTTGAAAACTCATAATTCGATTCGATGCGCGATTCGTAAATTCGGCGTTGTTTGACGTGGTTTAAGGCCTCGACTAAGTTCGTATTGTATTTTGGGATATATTGGTATATTTGGTTAAGGTCCCGAGGGTCTCGGGTGGATTTCGGATGGTTAACAGATTGATTTTTGGACTTGTTGAAGCTGCTGGATTTTCTGGGCAGCAACTGGTGCAATCGCACCTGCGAATTTTGGTGCGCATGTGCGCGTTCGCTCCTGCGAGAATTCTGGTCACTTCTGCGATGTATGGGGCAGTTCTGTTGCGTCGCTTCTGCGGAAAGGGGAGCGCAGGTGCGCGATCGCACCTGCGAAACATGGATCGCAGATCCGATGCTCGGCATTTTTGTCGTCCGCTTCTACAGCATTGATGCCGCTTCTGCGAAAGCGCAGATGCGAAAGGTCCCTCGCAGGTGCGCAAACTGGGCAGAATGTTAAGGACCAAAAATGGTCATTTCGCCATTTTTGTTTTAGATTTTTAGAGCTCGGATTTGGGCTATTCTGGAGGGATTTTTCACAAACTTGATTGGGGTAAGTGTTCTATATCCTAAAGTGATTATATTTCATAAATCTATGGTTATATTCATCATTTAATTCGGATTTAAATGGAGGAAATCAAGATTTTTGCAAAATCTTCCAAAAACGAAAATTTAGGATTTGGAGGTCGAGTTATTATATAAAATTGGTATGGTTGAACTTGTATCGGAATGGGTGTTTGAATTTCGTGAAAATTATGTCGGGTTCCGAGAGGCGAGCCCCGCGTTGAATTTTTAGGATAAATTTCTAAGTCGACGTTTTATTATCCAGAATTATTTTCGGTAAATTTTAATGAAGTGTTACAATTAATTTGGATAGATTTGAGCGGTCCGGAGGTCAATTCAAGCAAGAATGCTATTTTGGAATATCGGCATAATTTCAAAAAGGTAAGTATCTTGCCTAACCTTGAGTTGGGGAATTACCCCTTAGGCATTGAGTCTTATGTGCAATTTGTATAATTGAAAACCATGTACGAGAGGTGACGATTACGTACTTAGTTTATATTTGCAAATTACATTGGTTAAGATCCTTAGACGCCCTTATGTATTAAACTGAAAATTATTGGCACTTATTAAATCCTTTAATTGTCTTACCTAAATCCTTGTTTTATTGGATTTGTTTTTATATGATGATTTGGTGTGATTGTCACCTTGAGTTTTATGTGAAATATTATTTTATTGAGTTGTTCACTGCCGGATATATTTGTTAAGATTTTGTGCACATTATGGTCGAGCCATGAGCTCCTTATTGTAGAAAATAATGTATTGTTAAATTTTGTGGCGAGTTGTAATATTTGAGCACTTGATGTGCAATCTGTGATAAATTGTAATAGTTGAGCACTTGATGTGCAATCTGTAATAAATTATAATATTTGAGTACTTGATGTGCAAATCTGTGATATGTTGTAATATTTGAGCACTTGAGGTGCAATTTATGAGATGTAATATTCGCACGTTATATTGTTGGGAAGTTTTGTTCGGGTGTTTGCACGAGATTTCTGCTGTGCTATTATTACTATTGATTTATGCACATGCGGCGTGACAAGGCGGGCTATATATGTATATATGTGGGTTTGCGCATGTGGCGAGACAAGGTGGAACATTATTATACGCGTGTGGAGCACTACTGGAAAATGGGCCTATGGCAACGGCGGGAAAACCGTTGCAAATGATAGGTAAACCATTGCTATAGATGTATTGGAACGGTTTAGTAACTGTTACATCCGCTCGCGTGCCAATAGATCTAGAGCAACGGTTCTTGCGACGGTTGACCACACCGTTGCTATAGCGTCAGCTATTGCAACGGTTTTTCCTGTCTGAAGCAACGAGTGGTCATTTCAACTGCAACGGTTTAAAACCGTTACCATAGAGTTTAATGCAACGGTTGTAAACTGTTACCATATTATTATTTACCACGACGATTGGAAACCGTTACCATATAATTTATTGCAACGATTATGTATGTTATTGCAACGGTTATTTACAGATATTCTAACGATTTTATTTCTATCGCAACAGGTCTATTAGGCTATTGTAACAGTTTAATTGACAATATTGCCTGGTTATAAATAACATTTACATATATAAATATTTGTAATAACCTGGAAATTATATAAATAAAAAGATAAAATACTTCATAATCTATATTGTCCAATAAGCTAATAATAACCATAATAGCAAAATGTTTTAACCCAATCACATAAGTTTTACCGTTCAACATTTCAAAAGCTAAAGTTTCAAATTTTGATAACAAAAGACTCCTACAACATCAACAACAATTCAACGTTCTTCTTAATTAAGTAAGGTCTAGATCTTCACTATCTCCATCTTTCCTTTTTTCGGTTGCTCCACCTACAAAAGAGGATAAATAAAGTCATTACCCTTCAAGGATTGATTTACCATTATAAGAATGGGTATAGTCCATGAACAATGGATAAAGCACAAAGTTTCCAGGTGAAAGAAACACGTTCACACAAACGAAGAAGCCAAAGTTTAGTAACAAATCTAAATCATCAAAACCAAAATTGTAAGCATATGCATTCAGACAAATTGAGAGTTGTCTGCTTTTCTTATTTTGAACCAACTCAAACATAAAAACATAACCAAATGAACAATCTAACAGTTTCGGTAGCCAACGAAACTAACAGTTTTCAACTTCATTGTGATAAAGAACATGTATAGCTATATAAGGTAGTAAATTATTTCATCGTGCTAAAAACTTGCAATAAGATGGACAAACACAATAGGTTGTCTAAAGGGCAGCACTGGAAAAGCATATAGTTCTATAGTAAAAGCTAAGTGCTTCCAGAAAAGGAATTATTGTATTGCTTGAGCATCTACAATATAAAACTTAAACCAATCAAATAGAGTAATGAAATCTTAGATAATCCTCTGAGAGTCAAACAATCGGCGCAACAGAAGTTTCCTGTAAGCTTGAGTATGCCATTACTGAAGAAGCATCTGAGAGAAAAACAAACCTGAAGAGGTTCATTTTCATCAGTTGTGCCAAGCATCTCGTCTACCAAGGTTCGACGTTCTTTGGGAGTTCCAAAGCTTGATCACTTCTCCACAACATTGGAGGCAAATTTTTGCTGGCTCAACTGAACTATCTATCCCATCAGCTTACTAATTATAGTAGCAAAACACTGAGTAATCGAGTAAAAGAACCACCAACAGCTGGTCAAACAATATTTTTCAAAAACACCTCTTAGAATAAAGGCATGAATGATTTTAATATTCTGCAGACAAGTTGAACCCTCTCTAAATTAGCAAACTTTTGACACCAGTCCCAGTAATTAGCAAACTCTTGACACTAAATTATTTCATCGCTTTCAAGTTCAAATTCCTGATCCGCTTTCCTGTGTTCAAAATTAGATACACATGAGAGCCAAGAAGAGAGAAATAAAAGCAAATAAATAGACGTCTTTCAGACGATAGCATGACAGATATTAATGAAATTGCAAATTAGATAACACTTCAAATTGAGAACAATGTAAGCTTGACAAGATAAAAGAATGCAATTAATATGGTAATCAAGAAAAGCTATATACAGAACATACCTCAAGAAAAGAATATAGACTGCTTCCTAAGAAATGAATTTAGAACTTCTACACAACTTAGCACATTATAGTATTTCAATTTAAGCTGCATACACATCCTAGGTGATTATCAGCTGCAAAATAAAGCCTATGGTAGGTAGAAAGTATGACAAATCCATGATACTAAGTATTTTAGGAAAACCAGGAAGGACAGAAAGAATTCACGCAATAGATTTCCTTATACGAAAATGATGCCATAAAGCAACCTCATAAGTCATGTTTATTTTTCCCAAGCAAGCAAGACCAAATCTTGGATCTGCAACAGAGAAATAAAGACTCATGTTATAATGATATAACTATATGAAGCATGCATAACGATTGGAGGTACGCTTTTTCCCCAAATATTATATGACACTGCATATCACCAATGGAAAAACTTTAGTACTAGTTTTTGAACCAACGACAACAACGAAAAGAGAGCAGAAACCCAATCTAACTTCTTATCAAATTAAACTAATAAACAATCAAAATGACAAGATTATCATCCTGTAGAAAATGGGTAATATGGTTCTGATTCCAAGCTAAATATACAATTTTATGAAACAGCAGAAATACCATCAGCATCACAAGTATATATTAACCATTTCTGCAAAATCACATTGTAACAGTTCTGCAATTCTGCCTAGCTCTATCTGCAAAACTGGTTTTTGGCATCTCTTTTTTGAAACACAAGGACCACTATACGATGACCAAGCAACACGGTTCAACTAGATTAGAGTATAAAGTGCTTAGTCTTTGCACGCATGCTCTAACATATGTACAACGAACATATGTATGACTATACTGCAGAAAAAAGAGCACTTGCTCTTTAATACTCAACAATTGCCTAAGTTGAACTGTCTTTGAAGTAAAGCATGAGTAATTTAAAGCTCACCAATTCCCATCTCGGAAAATATCTCCTCTTGGATAGCAGTGGTAGCAGCAACAGCCTCCTGCTTATCGCTGACAAATATTAAAAATATCTGATTTTTACGAGCTCAGATATTGCATTGATCCCTGCTCAAATATAGAGGAAGCTATTGTAAGAACTCAATTATTCTTAACACATTCAGCAATAAAAAAGAGAATTTTATACCTTGGGGATATTCTGCCTTGACAAGAAGACCGCGAAAGCTGCTACTATTCTGCTTTAAAGGCAAAAATCGTGCAACCTTTACAGTAGAAAATAGGATGAAATTAGGGTGCAATTTTATATTTTCCTCGTAAAGTCGATTGCAAAAAAGGGATGAATTATAGTACAAAAATATCCTAACAGATTTCTGATTAGATTTAAAGCTTCAGCAGAAAATACTCACAACTTTAAGGAAGAGAAAATTAATAAGTTGAACAAGATGGCTCTTCGATTAGTTTTCAAACTTATCTTTTACCACATGAACAAATTTGATTCTCTACCAATAAACTCGAACAACATTTTGAGAAACCCTAGCGGATTAGCAAAATGAGTATTAACCTTAAGGAGATTTTCCGGTGTTGACGCCACCGTTGCCGCCGATGGTGGTTTGTCTTCTCCTCGTAATCTCCGGTAACGAGGAAGGCTATTTGGGAGAGAGAGAGTTGTGAGTGTCGTTTGAGTGTAGTATATCAGATGTAGACATGTAGTGTATTAATAGGTTTATACTCTTATTTTATTACATATAAAAAATAATAGAAAATTAATTAGAGTGGGTCTCTTTTTAGCGGGTGTGTCCAACATTTGGGGGGAAAAGTAGAGGGAATTGTCTCTCACTCCGAGGAGATCCCCTGTCTTTCATATTCACTTTGGGACTACGAGGCGGTACCTCGGAAGATCCCCTGTCTTGCATATTTACTTTGGGTGCAACGACACGACCGATCTTTTTTAGTGTATTAGCCTCGATCCCCTATTTAATATTTTTTCCGTATCTGTTTCTGCTTATGTGACTTACCGGGAGGTCTTGTTTTTAGTTTAAGAGTGTTTTGGGACACTTAGTCCCTAAAACGGAAATTTAAGTCTCAAGATTTTGACCGTAGTTGGAATTGTATGGAGACGACTCCAGAATGGAGTTCTGTCGGTTCCGTTAGTTCCGTTAGGTGATTTTGGACTTAGAAGCGTGTCCGGACTATGAATTTGAGGTCTGTAGCTAATTTAGGCTTGAAATGGCGAAAGTTGAATTTTTGGGAAGTTTGACCGGGGGGTTGACTTTTTTATATCGGGGTCGGATTCCAATTCTGGAAGTTAGAGTAGGTCCGTAATGTTGAATATGTCTTGTGTGCAAAATTTGATGTCTATCGGACGTGGTTTGGTAGGTTTGGGCGTCGTTTGAGGAACTTGAAAGTTTAGAAGTTCTTTAGGCTTGAATCCAGGTGTAATTGGTGTTTTGATGTTGTTTTGAGTGATTCGAAGGTTCGACTAAGTTCCCATGGGGTTATATGACTTATTGGTATGTTTTATTGAGGTCCCGGGGGTCTCGGGTGTGTTTCAGATGCTTAACGGATTGAGTTTTGGACTTATGAAATTGCTAAAGACTTCTGATATCTAGTAGTTTCGCACTTGCGGTGGGGAGGCTGCATGTGCGTACTCGCACGTGCGGAGGAAGGGGCGCAAAAGTGGGAGTTGAGCAGATGGTCAGGGGTCGCAGGTGCGAGGGTGTTTCCGCATCTGCGACCCCACAGATGCGGAAAGTGAGTTGGATGGGAGGATCGCAGAAGCGGACTTTTGTCCGCAAGTGCGCACACGCAGGTTCGACCACTTGCACGTAGATGCGTACCCAGCCCTTTTAGTCATTCCCGCACCTGCGATGGAATTTTCGCAGGTGCAGCCTCGCAGATACAACAGAAGGTCCGCAGGTGCAGAAGAACTGGGCAGAAAAATGGGATTTCGAGGGTTTGATTCCCATTTCGATTTTGGGACTTTGAGAGCTCGGTGTGAGTCGATTTTTCAAGGTTTCTTCAACAAGATTGTTGGGGTAAGAGATTCTAACTCGGATTGGACTATATTTCATGAATCTATTGTTATTTTCATCTTTTAATTAGGGATTTCAGTTGTAAATTTGGGGGGAAATGGTATAAACTTCATAGGCTAAAATTTTGAGTTTTGGAAGGTAATTTGAGGTTGGATTCGAGTAATTCTTATATGGTTGGACTCGTGAGTGTACTGGTATTCATATTTTGTGACTTTTGTTGGATTTTGACACGTGGGCCCGGGGGCCGGTTTGAGCCTATTTTGGGTTTTGACTTATAATTTCGTATTTCTCTTGTGAAATTGATTTTTTTAGCCTACATTAATTATATCGTACTGCTTGTGGCTAGATTCAGGGCGTTTGGAGGTTGATCCGAGGGGCAAGGGCATTGTAGAGTAGGATTTTGCGCGATTTGAGGTAAGTAACAGTCTTAAATCTGGTTTTGAGGGTATGAAACCCCGAGAATTGGTATGATGTGAGTGTTTGAAGGTGACACACATGCTAGGTGACGGGCGTGTGAGCGTGCACCGTGAGGGATTGTGACTTGGTCCGTCCCGTGAGACTATAAAGTCGAATAGCCATTGTTATTACTTGTTCTTCCTTGTCTTTGAGCAATTAACTGCCTTTCATGTTAGAAACCATGCTTAGGCCATATGATATCACTGTTGGGACCTGCATCGGTCGTATACTTATTGAATTGACTGCTAATTGATGTCTTATACTCAGTCACAGTCTTACTTGTGTGTTATATCTCTGTTCCCCCTCATTTCTTGTTGATACTTATTGTATTCTCTGTTTGGGCTGATTAATATGATATTCTGTGAGCCCGAGGGGCTGGAGAGGTTAGTAACTGAGATAAGGCCTGAGTGCCGAGTTGTGAGCTATGTATGTAAATAGATTGGGTTGCACGCCGCAACGAGCCTGAGATATATATCTATATATATATATATATATATATATATATATATATATATATATATATATATATATATATATATATATATATATATTAGATCGGGCTGCACGCCGCAGAGATATCACTCTTGGGCTGAAGGAGCCCCTCCGGCGTCTGTACACCCCTAGTGAGCGTATGTACCTATTGAGAGTGTGTATTGAGGGCTGAGAGCCGAGATTATGAGTTGCTGAGATGAGCTGAGTGACTGCTGCCTTGAGAGGTTGTACTTGCTTTTATTTGTTGATGCACTTATGTTGTTATCTGTTGTTGTAGTGAAATTTCTGGAAGATTCATATTTGTGTTACTTGAGCTCGAACTGATTTGTCTTATACCACCAGATTTGAAAGCATGTTCACTCTTTACTGAAAACTTTTGAAATGAACTGTGTTTTTATTGCTCGTCACTACTTCTCAGTTCCTTATTTAATTTTGTTACTTACTGAGTTGGTTGTACTCATGCTACGCCCTACACTTCATGTGCAGATCCAGGTGTGTACGGTTCTGACGGTCGCTGAGTTCGTGCACGAGCTGATTATCGGAGACTACGAGGTAGCTGCTGGCGTCCGCAGTCCTTATGTTTTCTTCTTATTATCCTTCTCTCTTGTATTGGCATTTGGCACAGACTGTAGTAGACTCTGTTTCTAGATTGGTCGTTAGATGCTCATGATTTAGTAACACCCCGATGTCGGGCTATCATTCCACACTTATTTTTTTGGGTTTTTACCCCGTTATTATGTAAATCTTAAGTTTATTTAATTGCTTTAGCTCCTTTCTGTGATATATTGAAGGTATATTGAGATTGTCGACTTGCCTAGTTCCACGATAGGCACCATCATGACGGGTTAGGTATTTGGGTCATGACAAGTTAGTATCAGGGAGATGATCGGGAGGTTTATAGATGGCCTCACTTTTCAGTTGCGATTGCTTATGACTAGAGAGAGAGAGAGAGTGTCTGGTGAGACTTTTGATAAGGTTGTCGACATCACGCGTCATATTGAGATGGTTAGCAGTCAGGAGAGGGATGAGAGGGAGGCCAAGAGGCCTCGTGGTCAGGGTGGATTTAGAGGTGCTCCTTCAGTTCCAGCACGGTAGAGGCTGTCCTTTCAGACATGCTCAGACGACTCGTCTAGTTCACCGTGGTGCATCATCTGGCCATAGTTCGCACAGTTATCAGCAGGGTCGTTCATCTCTTGGTGCCCTCCCAGTGCAAAGTTCGTCCTGTGCTCCATCGGGTCAGGGTTCTTCTATGCCAGGTCCTTCTGCTAGTTAACCCGGTGCTCGGGGCTCCCTTCAGTCCCCTGCACCAGCACCGGAGAGTTACTATGAGTGTAGGGAGTTTGGTCACATGAGGAGAGAGTGTCCCTGTATAGTGGGAGGTCCTGCTTCGCAGAGGAGCCATTCTATATCATCAGTACTAGCCCCTCCACCACCTGCTCAGCCAACCCGGGGTGGAGCCCAATCAGCTAGGGGTTGCCTGAGAGGGGGAGGCAGATCAGGGGGTGGTCAGGACCATTTTTATGCTCTTCCTGCTAGACCATATGCTATTGCTTCGGATGTTGTGATTACAGGTATTGTCTCAGTTTACCACAGAGATGCCTCTGTATTATTTGACCCTGGTTCCACTTATTCATATGTTTTCTTGTATTTTGCTCATTTTATGGATATGCCCCATGAGTATTTAGTTTCATCTGTTCATGTATATACTCTTGTGGGTGATACTATTATTGTGGACCGCATTTATCGGTCATGTGTGGTGACTATTGGGGGGTCTGGAGATCAGAGTAGATCTCTTTTTGCTTAGTATGGTCAATTTTGACGTGATTTTGGATATGGATTGGTTGTCTCCATGTCATGTTGTTCTAGATTGTCACGCTAAGACCGTGACGTTGGTGATGCCGGGGTTACCGAGGGTTGAGTGGAGCGGCTCTATAGACTATGTTCTCAGTAGAGTGATTTCATACTTGAAAGCTCAACGGATGGTTGAGAAAGGTTGTCTATCTTATTTTGTCTTTGTGATGGATGTTAGTGCAGAGGCCCCTGCTATTGATTCTGTTCCGGTGGTACGAGATTTCCCAGATGTGTTTCCTGTAGACCTTCCGGGCATGCCGCCCGACAAGGATATTGATTTGGTGCCGGGCACTCAGCCCATTTCTATTCCACCGTATAGTATGGAACCGGTGGAGTTGAAGGAGCAGCTTCAGGAACTCCTTGATAAGGGGTTAATTCGGCCTAGCGTGTCACCTTGGGGTGCACTAGTTCTATTTGTAAAGAAGAAGGATAGTACTATGAGAATGTGCATTGATTATAGGCAGTTGAACAAGGTCACAATCAAGAACAAGTATCCATTGCCGCGTATTGATGATTTGTTTGACCAGCTTCAGGGAGCGATGGTGTTCTCCAAGATTGACTTGAGGTAAGGGTATCACCAGCTGAATATTCGGGACTCAGATATTCTTAAGACAGCTTTCAGGACCCGATATGGACACTATGAGTTCCTTGTGATGTCTTTTGGGCTGACCAACGCCCCAGCAACATTCACGCATCTGATAAATAGTGTGTTTTAGACATATCTTGACTCGTTCATTATTGTATGCATTGATGATATCCTGGTGTACTCTCGTAGCCAGGAGGAGCATGCCCAGCATCTGAGGATTATGTTACAGAGATTGAGGGAGGAGAAGCTTTATGAAAAATTCTCCAGGTATGAGTTTTGGCTCAGTTCAGTGGCGTTCTTGGGACACGTGGTGTCCAGTGAGGGTATTCAGGTAGACCCAAAGAAGATAGAGGCAGTTCAGGGTTGGCCTAGGCCATCCCCAGCCACAAAGATTAGGAGCTTTCTTGGTTTGGCGGGCTATTACTGTCATTTTGTGGAAGGTTTTTCATCTATTGCATCGCCCTTGACCAAATTGACCTAAAAGGGTGCTCCATTCAGGTGGTCGGATGAGTGTGAGGAGAGCTTTCAAAAGCTCAAGACTGCTTTGACCACGACCCTAGTTCTAGTTCTGCCATCAACTTCTGGTTCTCACATAATTTATTGTGATGCCTCGCAGATCGGTATTGGATGTGTTTTGATGTAGGAGGGTAGAGTGATTGCTTATGCTTCGTGCACAGTTGAAGACCCATGAGAAGAACTATCATGTCCATGATCTTGAGTTAGCAGCTATTTTTCACGCCTTGAAGATTTGGCGGCACTACTTGTACAGGGTCCATTGTGAGATCTACACTGATCATCGGAGTTTACAGCATCTGTTTAAGCAAAAGGATCTTAACTTGCGTTAGCGGAGGTGGTTGGAGCTTCTTTAGGTCTATGATATCACCATTTTATACCATCCTGGGAAGGCCAATGTGGTGTCTGATGCCTTGAGTTGCCGGGCGGAAAGTTTGGGAAGCTTAGCACATCTTCCAGCAGTAGAGAGGCCATTAGCATTGGATGTTCAGGCTTTAGCCAGCCAGTTTGTCAGATTGGATGTTTCTGAGCCGAGTCGAGTATTAGCTTGTGTGGTCTCTCGGTCTTCTCTTTATGATCGTATCAGGGAGCGTCAGTATACTGACCCCTATCTACTTGTCCTTTAGGACACAGTCCAGCACGGTGATGCTAGGGAGGTCACTATTGGGGATGATGGTGCATTGAGGATGTAGGGCAGGCTTTGTGTACTCAATGTAGATGGCTTACATGAGCTGATTCTCTAGGAGGCTCATAGTTCGCGGTATTCTATTCATCCAGGTGTAGTAAAGATGTATCAGGACTTGAGGCAGCATTACTGGTGGAGGAGAATGAAGAAGGAGATAGTGGAGTATGTAGCTCGGTACCTAAATTGCCAGCAGGTGAAGTATGAGCATCAGCGACCAGGTGGGTTGCTTCAAAAGTTAGAGATTCCGGAGTATAAATGGGAACGGATCACTATGGATTTCGTTGTTGGGCTTCCACAGACTCAGCGGAAGTTTGATAAAATTTGAGTGATTGTGGACCGGCTGACCAAGGCATCTCATTTCATTCCTGTGATGACTACCTATTCTTCCGAGCAGCTGGCTCGAGTGTATATCCGCGAGATCGTCAGGCTTTATGGCGTATCGGTATCTATCATTTTTGACCAGGGTACACAGTTTACATCACGGTTCTGGAAGGCCGTACAACATGAGTTGGGTACTCGAATGGAGTTGAGCATAACATTTCACCCTCAGACGGACGGACAGTCTGAGCAGACTATTTAGATATTAGAGGATATGCTCCGTGCGTGTATGATGGAGTTTGGGGGTTCGTAGGATTAGTTCTTACCACTAGCGGAGTTTGCCTATAACAACAGTTATCAGTCGAGTATCAAGATGGCACTGTATGATGCTCTGTATGGTAGGCGGTGTAGGTCTCCAGTGGGTTGGTTCAAGCTGTTAGAGGCTAGATTATTGAGTACAGACTTGGTTCAGGATGCTCTAGAGAAGGTTAAGGTGATTCAGGATAGATTACGCACAGCCTAGTCCAGACAGAAGAGTTATGCAGATCAAAAGGTTCGCGATGTTGCATTCATGATTGGAGAGCTGTTCTTGCTCTGGGTGTCACCCATGAAGGGTGTTATGAGGTTCGAAAAGAAGGGGAAGCTGAGCTTTAGGTTTATCGGTCCATTTGAGGTATTGCGACGTGTTGGGGAGGTTTCTTATGAGCTTGCCTTCCCTCCTAGTCTAGCAGGAGTTCACTCGGTATTCCATGTTTCTATACTTCGGAAGTATCATGGAGATCCGTCTCACGTGTTGGATTTTAGCTCATTCCAGTTGGACAAGGATTTATAGTATGTTAAGGAGTCGGTGGCGATCTTACATAGGCAGGTTCGAAAGCTGAGGTCGAAGAATTGCTTCTGTGAAGGTTCAGTGGAGGGGTCTACCGGTCGATGAGGCGATTTGGGAGACCAAGCAGGATATGCGCAACCGTTATCCTCATCTTTTCACCACTTCAGGTATGTCTCTATGCTCGTTCGAGGACGGATGATTATTTAAGAGGGGGAGGATGTAACGACCCGGCCAGTCATTTTTATTGTATTAGCCCCGATCCCCAATTTACTATTTTTCCCGTATCTGTTTCTGCTTATGTGACTTGCCGGGAGGTCTTGTTTTTGGTTTAAGAGTGTTTTGGTATACTTAGTCCCTAAAATAGAATCTTAAGTCTTAGGATTTTGACCGTAGTTAAATTTGTGTGAAGACGACTTCGGAATGGAGTTTCGTCGGTTCCGTTAGCTCTGTTGGGTGATTTTGGACTTAGGAGCGTGTCCGGACTGTGAATTTGAGGCCTGTAGCTAATTTAGGCTTGAAATGGCGAAAGTTAAATTTTTGAAAAGTTTGACCGGGGGTTGACTTTTTGATATCGGGGTCGAATTCCGATTTCGGAAATTGGATTAGGTCTGTAATATTGAATATGTCTTGTATGCCAAATTTAAGGTCAATCGGGCGTGGTTTGGTAGGTTTCGGCGTCGTTTGAGGAACTTGAAAGTTTAGAAGTTCTTTAGGCTTGAATCCGGGTGTAATTGGTTTTTTGATGTTATTTTGAGTGATTCGAAGGTTCAACTAAGTTCGCATGGGGTTATATGACCTTTTGGTATGTTTGGTTGAGGTCCCGGGGGCCTCGGGTATATTTCGGATGCTTAACGGATTAAGTTTTGGAGTTTTGAAATTGCTGAAGACTTTTGATATCTGGTAGTTTCGCACCTAGTGGGGAGGCCGCAGGTGCGTACTCGCACATGCGGAGGAAGGAGCACAGAAGCGGGAGTTGATGATATGGCCAGGTGTTATAGGTGCGAGTGTGTGTCCGTATCTGCGAGCCCGTAGATGCACTTGAAGCTCCATAGATGCAAAAAGTGAGTTGGAGGGGAGGATCGTAGAAGCGGACTTTTGTCTGCAGGTGCAACCACTTGCACGCAGATGTGGACCCAGCCCTTTTAGTCATTCCTGCACCTATGATGGAATTTCCGCAGGTGCGGAAGAACTGGCAGAAAAATGGGATTTCGAGGGTTTGATTCCCATTTCGATTTTGGGACTTTGAGAGCTCAGTGTGAGGTGATTTTTCGAGGTTTCTTCAAGACGATTGTTGGGGTAAGTGATTCTAACTCGGATTGGACTATATTTCATGAATATGTTGCTATTTTCATCATCTAATTAGGGATTTGAGTTGTAAATTTGGGGGAAAATAGTTGAAACTTCATAAGCTAAAATTATGGAAGGTGATTTGAGGTTGAATTCGAGTAATTCTTGTATGGTTGGACTCGTGAGTGGATGGGTGTTCATATTTTGTGACTTTTGTCGGATTTCGAGACGTGGGCCCGGGGACCAGTTTGAGCCTATTTCGGGTTTTAACTTATAATTTCATGTTTCTCTTGTGGAATTGATTCTTTTAGCCTACATTAATTATATCGTACTTCTTATGGCTAGATTCGGGGCGTTTGGAGGTTGATCCGAGGGGCAAGGGCATTGCGGAGTAGGATTTTGCGCGATTTGAGATAAGTAACAGTCTTAAATCTGGTTTTGAGGGTATAAACCCCGAGAATTGGTATGATGTGAGTGTTTGGAGGTGACACACTTATTGGTGACGGGCGTGTGAGCATGCACCGTGAGGGATTATGACTTGGTCCGTCCCGTGAAACTGTAAAGTTGAATAGCCATTGTTATTACTTGTTCTTCCTTGTCTTTGAGCAATTGACTGCCTTTCATGTTAGAAACCATGCTTAGACCATATGATATCACTGTTGGGACCTGCAACGGTCGTATACTTGTTGAATTGACTGTTAATTGATATCTTGTACTCAGTCACAGTCTTACTTGTGTGTTATATCTTCGTTCCCCCTCATTTCTTATTGATACATATTGTATTCTCTATTTGGGCCGATTAATATGATATTCTGTGAGCCCGAGGGGATGGAGAGTTTAGTGACTGAGATAGGGTATATATATATATATATATATATATATATATATATATATATATATATATATATATATATATATATATATATATATATATATATATATATATATATATATATATATATATATATATATATATATATATATATATATATATATATATATATATATATATATATATATATATATATATATATATATATATATATATATATATATATGTCGCAACAATATTGGATCAGGTTGCACGTCGCAACAATATTGGATCGGGTTGCACACCGCAACAAGATTGGATCGGGTTGCACGCCGCAGCAATGTAGCGCTTGGGCTGAAGGAGCCCCTCCGGAGTCTGTACACCCCCAGTGAGCGCATGTACCTATTGAGAGTGTGTATTGAGGGCTGATAGCCGCGAGTATGAGCTGTTGAGATGAGTTGAGTGACTGTTGCCTTGAGAGGCTGTACTTGCTTTTATTTGTTGATGCACTTAAGTTATTATCTATTATTGTTGTGAAATTTCTAGAAGATTCATATCTGTGTTACTTGAGCTCGAACTAATTTGACTTATACCACTGGATTTGAAAGCATGTTCACTCTTTACTGAAAACCTTTGAAATGAACTGTTACTTGCTGAGTTGGTTGTACTCATGCTACACCCTGCACTTCATGTGCAGATCCAGGTGTGTATGGTTCTGAGGGTCGCTGAATTCGTGCGCGAGCTGATTATCAGAGACTTACGAGGCAGCTACCGGCGTCTGCAGTCCTTGTTTCTCCTTTCTTATTATATTTTCTCTCTTGTATTGGCATTTGGCATAGACTGTAGTAGACCTTGTTTCTAGATTGGTTGTTAGATGCCCATGACTTAGATTATGGTATTTTTGCTGCCTTACTGTTTATAGCACTAGTGAATTATTGTTGCTATCACTGCTATTTATTTTCGATTATTTTAGCATGGCACAGGTTATTTGACTAGTGAGTATCTTGACTGTACCCCGTCACTACTCCACTGAGGTTAGTCATGATACTTATTAGGTACCGACTGTGGTGTACTCACACTACACTTTTGCATATTTTTGTGCAGAGTCAGGTAATGTGGAGTCAGTTGACTGATTGCTAGCAGTACGAGTCTTGTTGTGGAGACTCAAGGTAAACTTGTTGCTGTGTTCGCAAGCTTCGGGATCACCTTCTGATATTGTACTTGTATTGTTTTATCTCTATTTCAAAACAATTGTATTTATAGGCTTTTCTAGTAACTCGGTAGAGCTTATGACTTGTACTATCTATTTTGAAAATTGTAAATTTTATAGAGATTTCCATTTCACAAATTGTTAGATGTCATTTAATTATTGTTGTTTCAGTAAATGTTAGGCTTACCTTCCATCACGATGCCCGACAGAGGGAAAATTGGGCCGTGACAATTTGATATCAAAGCTCTAGGTTCATAGGTGCTACGAGTCATAAGCAAGTTTAGTAGAGTCTTGCGGATCTGTACGGAGGCGTCTGTACTTATCTTCAAGAGGCTACAAATCTGTTAGGAAATTTCCACTTCTTTCATTCATGTCGTGCAAAATTTGTTGAATTTTGAATTTGAGCCTTTGTATCTCTATTCTCTCACTGATAGTGAGGACACGTGCTACCGGGTCAGCTGAGCAGGCATCCGCGCATTCTGCTAGGGGCCGAGGTAGAGGTCGAGGAAGGGCATGTGTCGCAGCTAGAGCACCTGTCAGAGCAGCAGTTGAGGAGCCACCAGTAGCTCCAGTTGGGGGACAGTCACCAGAGACACATGTTGTTACCTCTAGAACTCAGGAGACCTTAGCACAATTCCTGAACATGTTTGGTACATTAACTCAGGCGTGATTGATCTCCGTTTCGCCAAATATTTCACAGATTGGGGGAGGAGCTCAGACTCCTACCGCCCGTACTCCAAAGTAGAAAGTTCATATTGGTTAGGTTCTGGGTATAGTACTGGTACAACCTGTTATTCCGGTTCAGCCTGAGGTCACGCCAGAGGCAACAAAGAAGAACAAAAGCGACTTGAGAGGTTTAAGAGGTATAAACCACCTACTTTCAGTGGCACAACTACAGAGGATGCTCAAGGATTTCTAGAAAAGTGTCACCATATTCTCCGCACCATGGGTATTGTGGAAGTGAGCGGAGTTGCCTATACTACATTTCAGCTGTCAGGAGCAGCGTATCAATGGTGGCACCTTTATGAAGAAGGTAGACCAGCCGATGCCATACCACCAACTTGAGCTTATTTCTCGGAGAGGGTTTTTTGAAAATGTTTGTTCCCCAAACTCTCCGGGATGCATGGCACACAGAGTTTGAACGGTTGCGTCAGGGCACCATGACGATGTCAAAATATGCTATCAAGTTCAGTGAGTTAGCCCGCCATGCACCTATCTTGGTTCCTACAATTAGAGAGCGAGCCCACAGATTTATTGAAGGGCTCGATTATGATTTTAAAATATGTATGGCTCGAGAGCTGCAGACTGACATTCCATTTCAGCAAGTAGTAAAGACTGCCAGGATGTTAGATCATGTTCGAAGTGAGGAGAAGAAATCTAAGGAGGCCAAAAGGTCTCGAAATTCTGGAGGATTTAGTAGATTCTACTCTGCTATTATGACTCATCACAATGGAGGATCGGCAGTCGGTCAGCCTAGTCCGCAATTTAGAGTACTCGTTGTGCTCCAGTTAATACTTTTAGTGCACCACTGACATAAGATTCTTAAAGTGGTTATTTCAATTATTTGGCACAGACTCAGCACGAGCAGCTACGACCTCAGATAGGTTGTTATGAGTGTGGTGGTATTAGGCATATCATGAGAGATTGTCCCAAAACTTGGGAGAGGCGAATTTCATCAAAACGCTCAGGCTACAGGCTTTATTCCAGTTAATATTCCACGTGCACAGCCAGTTAGAGGTGCTGGACAGGTGGGTAGAGGGCGCCTTAGAGGGGGAGGCCCAGCCCATTGATATATTTTCTATGGTGTGGCTGAGGCCACTACACCAGATGGTGTTGTTACAGGTACGATCCCGATTTGTTATAAAGGGATATTTTTCCTTAATTTGATTCGGTTACGAATATTGAGGTGAGTCCTCCTATTATGCTCCTCTTATGGGAGAGCTTCATAACTTTGTGACCCGCTTATATGCTATCCATGTTGGGAGATTTGATGATGTTAGCCCGTGTCTATCGTTTTTATTTTTGTGCACTATTGAAGGCTATAAGTCCAAAAGTAATTTTATTATTCACTACAATGGGTTTTGATGTGATTTCGGAATAATTGATTCCAATTTTATGAATTATATGCCCTACCGGTACAAAGGTTCATTATGCGTTGTGAAAACTGTTTACGAAATATATTGAAAAGAAGAAAGAAAGGAAATTGAAATTTTAGTTAGCACAATGTGCAAAAATACTTGTGATTCTGAGTTGAGGACGAGATCCTCACATTTATATATATGATGTAAAATATTTAAACTGGGATACAAGCCGCGGTGGAAGTTATATAAGGACGAGGTTCTTGTGGTGAAAATTTGTATGAGTTTAAATTCTCCCTTTGTGAAATTAAATTTGTACTATAGTATAAATAGGGAGTAATGCCTATAAGGCTTATTTGATAATTCTTGTATATTTTTATGTGCATATTTAGCCATATTCGTGTTGTAAATATTGAGTTTTAGCCTATAAGGTGGGTGTCCAGGTGGCGTTAAAGGTGACTCGTTAATTTGGGTAAATAATTATGAGGTATTTATGCCTCGCGTGTTGCTGTCAGTGTTACAAAAAGTTGAAATGAGATTTTGGTGAATATGAGATTAATTGAAGATATTGGAAATTAATTATAAACAACTATTGCGACCAGAGATATGGTTATGGACATACGTATGATGTGTACGTAGGCACGAATTGCTATGGACGGTTGAGACTAATACCGTATGTTGATGTCAAGAATTCGAAATTTATTTGGAGTGTTAAGGAATTGGCTTAAAGGATTATAAGTGTGAATAAAAGAAATAATCTCCACTAAGATGATGTTGTCGGGCCCCTATTAAATTTACGGTGACGTAGAATCACTCGTGAGTATGTGTGAAATAATGTACTCAGTAATTTAATGTCATCAGAATAATTCTTGGCACGTTCGAGGACGAACGTATGTTTAAAAGGGGGAGAATGTAACGATCCGACTTGTCATTTTAAGAATTAACGTACCGTTCAGTGACTAAAGGTCAAGAGCAGTTTCTTAATATGTATTATAATACGCGGGTGAGTTTGATTTTCGGAAGATTCAGAATTAAATTTAAAGAACAATTCTAATTTAGAAGCTTAAATGGAAAGAGTTGATCGGAGAGCTTACTTTTGAGCAAACGACCCCGGAATGGAATTTTGATGATGTCAATAGCTTCGTATGGTGATTTCGTACTTAGGCGTGTGTCCGGATTTGGATTTGGAAGTCCGTAGGACAATTCGACACATTTTGGCGAAAGTTGAAAATAGAAGGTTTTTGGAAAGTTCGACCGAAGGTTGAATTTTGATAACAAGGTCAGAATTCGATTATGGAAATTTGAATAACTTTGTTATATCATTTATGACTTGTGTGTAAAATTTAAAGTCATTCCGGATTGATTTGATACGTTTCGGCGTAAAATATAGAAGTTGGAAGATTTGAAAACTCATAATTCGATTCGATGTGCGATTCGTAATTTCGGCATTGTTTGAGGTGGTTTAAGGCCTCGACTAAGTTCGTATTATATTTTGAGACATGTTGGTATATTTGGTTAAGGTCTCGAAGGCCTCAGGTGGATTTCGGATGGTTAACGGATTGATTTTTGGACTTGTTGAAGCTGCTGAATTTTCTAGGCAGCAACTGGTGCAATCGCACCTGCGCATTTTGGTGCACATGTGCGCGTTCACTCCTGCGAGATTTCTGGTCGCTTCTGCGATGTATAGGGCAGTCCTGTTGCGTCGCTTATGCGGAAAGGGGAGCGCAAGTACGCGATCGCACCTGCAAAATATGGATCGCAGATGCGATGCCCATCACTTTTGTCGTCCGCTTTTGCGGCGTTGATGCCGCTTATGCGAAAGCGCAGATGCGAAAGGTCCCTCGCATGTGCGCAAACTAGGCAGAATGTTAAGGACCAAAAATGGTCATTTCGCCATTTTCGTTTTGGATTTTTAGAGCTCGAATTTGGGTGATTCTGGAGGGATTTTTCACAAGCTTGATTGGGGTAAGTGTTCTATGGTTAAGTGTTCTATATCCTAAAGTGATTATATTTCATGAATCAATGATTATATTCATCGTTTAATTTGGATTTAAATGGAGGAAATCAAGATTTTTGTAAAATCTTTCAAAAATAAAAATTTAAGATTTGGAGGTCGAGTTGTTATCGGAATTAGATAAAATTGGTATGGTTGAACTTGTATCGGAATGGGCGTTCGGATTTCGTGAAAATTATGTCGGGTTTCAAGAGGCGAGCCCCGTGTTGACTTTTGTTGACTTTTTAGGATAAATTTCTAAGTCGACGTTGTATTATCCGGAATTATTTTCGATGAATTTTTATGAAGTGTTATAATTAATTTGGATAGATTTGAGCGGTCCGGAGGTCAATTCAAGCAAGAAGGCGATTTTGGAATATCGACATAACTTCAAAAAGGTAAGTATCTTGCATAACCTTGAGTGGGGGAATTATCCCTTAGGCATTGAGTCTTATGTGCAATTTGTGTAATTGAAAACCATGTACGAGAGGTGACGAGTATGTACTTGGTTTATATATGCAAATTACATTGGTTAAGATCCTTAGACGCCCTTATGTATTAAATTGGAAATTATTGGCACTTATTAAATCCTTTAATTGTCTTACCTAAATCCTTGTTTTATTGAATTTATTTTTATATGATGATTTGGTGTGATTGCCACCTTGATTTTTATGTGAATTATTATTTTGTTGAGTTATTTACTCCCGGATATATTTGTTAAGATTTTGTGCACATTATGGTCAATCCATGGGCTCTTTATTGTGAAAAATAATGTATTGTTAAATTTTGTGGTGAGTTGTAATATTTGAGCGCTTGCTGTGCAATCTATGATAAATTGTAATAGTTGAGCTCTTGATGTGCAATCTGTGATAAATTATAATATTTGAGCACTTGATGATGTACAAATCTATGATATGTTATCATATTCGAGTATTTGAGGTGCAATTTATGAGATGTGATATGGGCACGTTATATTGTTGGGAAGTTTTATTCGGGTATTTGCACAAGGTTTCTGCCGTGCTATTATTACTATTGATTTATGCACATGCGACGTGACAAGGCGGGCTATATATGTATATATGTGAGTTTGCCCATGTGGCGAGATAAGGTGGGAACAATATTATGCGCATGTGGCGAGACAAGACGTGTATTTACTTTATTATTGCGCATGCGGCGAGACAAGGTGGGCTATGTCGGGAATTGAATTGTGATGATTTGTGATAGCCTGGGGGCATTGTTGTTTGTTGCATATTTATTTTGGAACTACGAGGCGGTATCTCGGGAGATCCTCATGTCTTGCATATTTACTTTGGGACTACGAGGCGGTACCCCGGGAGATCCTCATGTCTTGCATATTTACTTTGGGACTACGAGGCGGTACCTCGGGAGATCCCCCTTTCTTGCATACTTACTTTTGAGACTACGAGACAGTATCTCGGGAGATCCCCTATTGAGCATTTACTTTTGGGACTACGAGACGGTATCTCGGGAGTACTCTTTGTTGACATCTCTCTATGGTTGCACTTGTCTTTGGTTATTTTGTATTTCCATGATAGGTCAATCCTTGTGATCTGCCGTGATGTATTATTTGATTTTTACTATGTGTTTGTATTCCTGATTTTTATCGATTTTCGATGACTGAGTTATTTTAAATAAAAGAAGTTACTATTATGTTTTGAATTAATAAGTTTTACATTCGGAGCAATAGATTATCTGATGTTTTATTTAAATTGAAATGCCATTTTCTTTACTCAAACTATTTCTAAAATAAATTCATTTCTCTGTTGAATTCTTACTTAGTTTAAAAATTATAACCTTACTTTAATAAAAATAAATTAATCGTGCGGATCTTATGTATTGAAATATTTGGCACGAGAGTTGTTCGTGCGATTGTGATTAGAGATATGGGCACGAGGTGCCGTGAAAATATAAAAGAGGATCGAGAACCGTATTTTATGATTATGCTATGAGATATTTATTTGGAAGAGTTTTATACTCGAAGGATACTCATTTGAAGAAATATATTTGGAGGGTATTTATTTGAAGAGATTATATGTGAAAGACTTGTTTAATTGGTTGTTCTTCTGTTTCTTATTCGTCTGAGTAATAATTATGGTGTTTTTGCTTCCTTACTGTTTATAGCACTAGTAGATTATTGTTATTGTCACTGCTATTTGTTTTTCGATTATTTTTGTATGGCATAGGTTATTTGACTAGTGAGTGTCTTGACTGTACCTCGTCACTACTCCACTGAGGTTAGTCTTGATACTTACTGGGTACCGACTGTGGTGTACTCATACTATACTTCTGCATATTTTTGTGCAGAGCCAGGTAATGTGGAGTCAATTGACCGATCGCTAGCAGTACGGATCTTGCTGTGGAGTCTCAAGGTAAGCCTGTTGCTGCGTTCGCATGCTTCAGAGTAACCTTCTGATATTGTACTTGCACTGTTTTATCTCTATTTCAAAACAACTGTATTTATAGGCCTTTCTAGTAACTCAATAGAGCTTATGACTTATACTACCAGTTTTGGGAATTGTAAATTTTATAGAGATTTCAATTTCAAAAATTGTTAGATGTTATTTAATTATTGTTATTTTAGCAAATGTTAGGTTTATCTAGTCCCCAAGAGTAGGTGCCATCACGATACCCAACGGAGCAAAAATTGGATCGTGACAATTGCCCTTATTCTGTGTAGTTAAATTGTGGCATACTACTTACTTGATTTATCCCCATTGTCATTATATTGCTAAACTTTTCTCTCTGTCTTTTATTATTCCAGTAGGGTCTGACCTGACCTCGTCACTACTCTACCGAGGTTAGGCTTGACACTTACTGGGTATTGCTATGGTGTATTCATACTTCGCTTCTGCACATCTTTTTGTCCAGATCCAGGTACATCTTATCAGACCAGACATCAGTGAATTAGCCGTACGAAGAGATTTCGAGGTATATCTGCCAGCATCCGTAAACTCCGGAGTCCCCTTATCCTTATTATGTTATTTTCTTATTTTTCTTTATACTCTGATATATAGAGATATTGAGTGTAATTTTTCTTCCTTCTACCGGGTTTTGAGAGTTGTAATTAAGTGAATTTGTAGATTTATTTATTTCAGAATCCTATTGTTATTCCGCATTGATAAGCTTACCTAGTCTTAAAGACTAGGTGTCATCACGACATCCTACAGAGGGAATTTGGGGTCGTGACAGGAATAGAGAAACATTACAATTTCAATGCCATTAGTTCTCCATATATCAACCGGATCTTCATTAATGTCTGGTTCTATCTCGGTCAACCCTGCATACAATCTTGTTGATGACCTCATTCCACTACATTTTGTACCAATTTTCAAAGAAATAGAACATTGGTTTCTTTGAAAAAGAAAATAATATTTTAGTTGAGATTCTCCAGATTTGGTTGACAGTACTGGATTGGGAACTGGAACAGTGGAGAGTAGTGAAATTGTTACTGAATCCGCCATTGTTGAGTGGTGCTGCTCTGTTTCAGCTGGTTTAATCTGCTGGCATTTCTATGTTTTGTAGTTTATCCATATTTTGATTGGTAACGGCCATACGTGGATAAGGCTATATATTATGGTGGCTTATATTTTTGTTTTGGCTCTTATGTTCTAATTGTTTCCCTTCAAAACAGAGATTAATGGTCGGAGTTGCACTTTTGGATTCAATCAAAATCTGTTTTGTATATAGGGTGCACACTACTAATATATCACTATTTTCTAAAGACATATACATGTACATGTAGAGTTTTTACCGAACTTTACGGGTGCCGATGACCCCTCCCAGTATAGCATAGGTCCGTCTCTGCTTCTAAATATACTCCCTCTAATCCACTGCAGTTATTGTGTTTTTCTCTTACACGCCTCTTAAAAAAGTATTAATAAGAAGACATTTTGACTACTATATCCTATTTAATACTTTTTACTTTTAGGTTTTCCATGATATGTAGTTAATATTTTTACTTTCGAGAACATTTACTGCTAAGGGCAAAATTGGTTAGAAAGTAATTAAATTATATCGTAATTTTTTAAAATCAAAATTATTTTAGATTAGATATATTAAGGAAAAATGCATAAGTACGCCCAACTTATGACCGGAGTTCCAACTACGCACCTTTTCTTTGCTTCATGTATGTATAATATTTTTATGAAAGTGTGATTTGTGTGTTTGAGAGGGAGAGAAAGAAAAAGAAGACTAACCAAAATAATTAAAGAAGAAGGCCATAAAAGTCCCCGGTGAGTGCTGTATATTATTGACGGGAATGACGAAATGGAGGAGAAGAAGGAAACGGCAAAGAAAAGGAAAAGGAAAAGGAAAAGGAAAAAAAGTAAGAAATTATATATCTCACTAAAAATAAAAAAAATAAAAAATTATTTTTTCTTGCTTCTCACTCTCCCAAATAGTAAAATATACACACTCTGCAACGTAAGCTTTAAGTGTGCAAATAATTCTACTTCAAAAATAATTTAGGGAATAATAAAACTCCCGCAAATGTAGAGTGTGTAGTTAAAAATTTGGCTATAGATGAGGGGGTACTTATACATTTTTTCTTATATTTAATAACCACGACAACTGATATGGGCGAGAGGGAGTATGCTCTACATTTTCACTTTTCTTATACAGTCAATTCACAGTGTTACTTTTTATAATGAAAGTAAGGGTGGTTTAGTTCAATGTCTAGTGTCTACTTGTGCAAGAACTAACAATACATGCATATTATGCAAGGATTGCCATTCTAAGGGTGTCTATAAATATAGGAAAAATGGTCAAATATACCCTTCTATTTTCATATATTATCTGCATCTAACCTTCATTATATTATCGGGTCAAATTTATCCCTATCATTATATTATCGGGCCAAATTTACTTTTACAATCAGCAAACTTTTAAAAATACCCCTTGATTTGTTAAGTAATCCAAAATCTCCCAAATTTCTTTTATTTAAATCACTTGTTGTTCTTCTTGGTCCACTATTTTAATTTAAAAAATTATTATTGATGTGAATGCTAAAGTTACAAGACTGTACAAATTATTCATAATTTTATTTTATTACCAATGCACCCATTTCTCCTTTTATAATAAATAAAATTGGTTTAAAATTTTATTCATTTTCAATCATATTCACACCGTAGAATTAGCCGACTAATTAAATTCTTCTTAATTACGATCCAATTTTACCTATAGATTATGATGGCGCCCAACACTACAGCTAGGCAAGCCAACTAGTAATTTAAATCCATATTCAATTCTTTTAAAATTAATCGATAAATTAAACTCTTCTTAATTACAGGAATTTAAAACAATATGAAAATATTCTAGCAAATTAAAAATAATCAAGTCCAAAAATTCTACTAGTGTGTGTGCCAAGACCTGGTGTCACAAGTGTATGAGCATCTAGTAGATTATACAAAAAAGAATATACATACTGTATGGAATGAAATAGACAGAATAAAGTCTCTAGGAAGAGGCTTTGGTTGTTGCAGAATGTCTTAGAAGGGCAGCTCACCACTAAGCCTCTGGATATCGTGGGTGCGCGCCGATAGGTCCAACTATAGCACCTGTCTCAGGTCCTGCACAAAAAGTGCAACAAGTGTAGCATGGGTACGTAAACAACGTGTACCCAATAAGTATCAAGCCTAATCTCGAAGAGGTAGAGACGAGATGGTCGACTTTGACACTCACTAAGGTAAACAATAATAAATAAAATAAAAATATGAATATTTTAAATCAACATAATTCACAGAGTTAACAACAATTTTATTTAACCAAAAGAAATAATTAAATTCTTTCAAATGCAATAATTTTCAATCTATTAATTAAATTCACAAGCTGCAATTGAAATGCCAAGGTATCGTATAATTATTATTATTATTATTATTAGGCACGATTTCTGCCGAGGTCGTACGGCCCGTTCCAGAGTATCGTGTACACTGCCGAGAGACGTGCGGCGCGATCCATAGATGCATCTATACTACCGAGGCGTTCAGCCCGCTCCACAAGAAAGGAGGATATTTTCTTATGTACCTCCGGAATGAGAGTGTATTTATTAGAAGATTAATTCGAGAGGATGAACAATTTCTTTTAACAATTAATTAATTTAAGCAGAAAATTAAGTATATAAGATTCTCACCTTTTACTATCTTTTCCTAATAATTCACCATATATTTCAAATAATTTAGTTAAATAAAGAATATAATTTACACACATAATGCATGCTTTGAGTCCTAAACTACCCGAACTTTATCATAAATAGTAGCTACGTACGGACTCTCGTCACCTCGTGCGTACGTAGCCCCCACAATTAACAACAATTATCAATTTTATCACCTATGGGGTAAATGCCCCCTTACAAGATTAGACAAAAGACTTATTTTGTCTCAAAGTCCACTTTCCGATCACCACGTCGCGTAAAATTCTCAATTCGATGTCGAAATATCCGAAACTATCCAAATGTTATACAAAATAATTAATACGTGCTCAATAATTCAAATTTAGGCTATTGAATTAATTACCCAACCCAAAATGGTAAAATTTCTAAAATTTATCCCGGGCCCACGTACCCGGACTCCGGAAATTTTCGGATGAGTTACCCATAATCTCAAGAACTCAAACATATAGTTTCTATCCAATTCCATAACCATTTTCGTGGTTAAAATCTCATTTTTATTAAAATTTAGGTTTTTCATCTAAACCCTTGATTTCTAAAATTTACCGGTTATAATCTACCCATAATCTATGTATTTAACTCAAGGTGTGTAGAATTAACTTACCTCTAAGTTGTTAGTTGAAATCCCCTCTCAAAAAGCCCTGAAATTGCCCAAACATGAAAGAAAAACGGACAAAAATGGACTAAGCTTCGTCCGTTTTAAGGTTCTGTCCAAGCAGGTTTTTCACACCTGCGAAGGAGTGACCGCACCTGTGGCTTCGCACCTGCGAAAGTTCCTCGCAGGTGCGAGTTTCACTCGCCTGGACCAGCTTCGCATCTGCGCACCTTGCCTCGCACCTGCGCGTTCGCAGGTGCGCCCAAAGTTCCGCACCTGTGGTGGCAGACCTGCTCCTCCTCTTCGCACCTGCGGCTGCCCATGCGCAGGTGCGATCATACCAAAAGCTGGAAGCTTTAGCTCTTCTTTAAAATTCCAAAATTTGTCCGAGCCTCATCCGGTTATCACTCGGGACTCCCGGGACCCCGCCCGAACATACCAACAGGTTTGAAATCATAAAACAGACTCGTTCGAACTCTCGGAACGTATAAACAACATCAAATCTAAGAATCATACCCCAAACCAAATTGATTCAACTTATAAATTTTAAATTCTTCAAACTTACTCCGAACGTGCCGAAATATACTTATACTACTCGGAATGACACCAAATTTTGCGTGCAAGTCTTAAATCACCATGCGGAACTATTCCCAAACTCGAAATTTCAAACGGACCTTGATTACTCCAAAACCTATTCCAAACCAAATTTAAAAAACTTTAAACCTTCAAATAGTTGATTTTCACCATTAAGTGCTAAAATGCTCCCGGATTATCCAAAACCCGATTCGAACATATGCCCAAGTCCGAAATTATCATACGAACCTATTGGAACCGTTAAATCCCGATTCCGGGATCGTTTTCTCAAAATACTGAACGAAGTCAAACTTGGCCTTTTAAAGTCAAACTAAGGAACCAATTGTTCCGATTTCATCTCGATCACTTCCAAATCCCAAACCAACCATCCCCGCAAGTCATAAATTAATAAAAGTATATACTGAGAGTTTTATTTAGGGGAACGGAGTTCTAAAAATTAAAATGACCGGTTGGGTCATTACAGTTGCACGTTTGGATTCAATCAAAATCTGTTTTGTATATAGGGTGTACACTACTATTATATCACTATTTTCTAAACACATATACATGTATATGTAGAATTTTTATCGAACTTTATGGGTGCCGATGACCCCTCCCAGTATAGCATAAGTCCGCCTCTGCTTCTAAATATACTCCCTCTAATCCACAGTAGTTATTGTATTTTTCTTTTACACACCTCTTAAAAAAGTATTAATAAGAAGACATTTTGACTACTATATCCTATTTAATACTTTTCACTTTTAGGTTTTCCATGATTTGTAGTTAATATTTTTACTTTCCGGAACATTTACTGCTAAGGGCAAAATTGGTTAAAAAGTAATTAAATTATATCGTAATTTTCTAAAATGAAAATTATTTTAGACTAGATATAATAAGGGAAAATTCATAAGTACGCCCAACCTATGACCGGAGTTCTAACTACACACCTTTCCTTTGCTTTATATATGTATAATTGTTTTATGAAAGTGTGATTTGTGTGTTTGAGAGGGAGAGAAAGAGATAGAAGACTAACCAAAATAATTAAAGAAGAAGGCCATAAAATTCGACGGCGAGTGCTGTATGTTATTGACAGAAATGACGAAGTGGAGGAGAAGAAGGAAACGACAAAGAAAAGGAAAAGTAAAAAAAATAAGAAATTATATATCTCACTAAAAATATAAAAAATAAAAAATTAAAAATTATTTTTTCTTGCTTTTCACTCTCCCAAGGAGTGAAATACACACACTCTGCAACGTAAGGTTTAAGGGTGCAAATAATTCTACTTTAAAATAATTTATGGAATAATAAAACTCCCACAAAAATAAAGTGTGTAGTTAAAAATTCGGCTATAAATGAGGGGGTACTTATGCATTTTTCCATATATTTAATAACCACGACAACTAATATAGGCGAGAGAGAGTATGCTCTACATTTTATGCTCTACATTTTCACTTTCCTTATACAGTCAATTCACAGTGTTACTTTTTATAATGAAAGTAAGGGTGGTTTAGTTCACGATCTACTTATGCAAGAACTAACAATACATGCATATTATGCAAGGATTGCCATTCTAAGGGTGTTTATAAATATAGGAAAAAAGGTCAAATATACCTCTCTACTTCCATATATTGTCTGCATTTAACCTCTATTATATTATTGGGTCAAATTTATCCCTATCGTTATACTATCAGGCTAAATTTATTCCTACAATCAGCAAACTTTTAAAAATACCCCTTGATTTGTTAAGTAATCCAAAATCTCCCAAATTTCTTTTATTTAAATCACTTGTTGTTCTTCTTGGTCCACTATTTTAATTTGAAAAATTACTATTGATGTGAATGCTAAAGTTACAAGACTATACAAATTATTCATATTTTTTTTATTACCAATGCACCCATTTCTCCTTTTATAATAAATAAAATTGGTTTAAAATTTTATTTATTTTTCAATCATATACACACCGTAGAATTTAATGGGTCTATTTATTGTGTATTTATATGCAGCTGATCATCATGTATGTACATGTATATTCAAATATATTTTGTCATTGTCTGTTTAGTATAGAGTTCGATCGACTAACTTAAGAGTGCAAAATGTGTAGGCATTTAATTAAAACAAAGTTGAATTGGACAATGTAAAGTCTCCGAGGAACTTCAACTTCAATCACTAATACTTGCAAAGTCTCCATACATTTGGTGCAAGGAATTCATTAAAATTGTGATGTTGTAAATACTTTTAGAATTTAGAAAAGCTACCTAATTTAGAGTTTTTAATTTACTATATTTTATTTATTCGGTTGTATTATTCAATATTTTTTTCTCTTATTTTTTTCTCTAATTCAGAAAGCAGGTAAATGCTAATTATTTCAAAAATAGTGGACCAAGAAGAACAACAAGTGATTTAAATAAAAGAAATTTAGGAGATTTTGGATTACTTACCAGATCAAGGGGTATTTTTAAAAGTTTTCTGATTGTAGGGGTAAATTTGGCCCGATAGTATAACGATAGGGGTACGTTTGATCCGATAGTATAACAGAAGTTAAATGCAGACAATATATGAAAGTAGAGGGGTATATTTGGCCCTTTCCACATAAATATAAGTATTTCTATTCTGCATTTTGTAATACATAAATGGTACATATATTAATTTTGATATAAGTTAAATTACTAATACACGCTTAGTTTTCTGTATTAAACTATACATAAGTTATACAAATTCAGTTTAACAAAATACTAGTGAAGTATAATTATGTGGAGATTATTTGAGTAAAATACAAAAATCTGTATCTTTGGGCTGAAAAGAAACCAACCACATGTGAAGAGGCATGTCGTAGAATTTATGTGTTTTTAAACAAGATAAAATATGACATAAGAATACGTGTATTAATAATATTTGTATTAAGCTTATTTTTATTTTGGTATCATAATTCCTATGTACTATTATTCTTCAAACAATATCTATGTCTTCTTATGCGCTATATGAACCTTGTCCACATTTATTTATTTATTTAATCACAAAGGTGGAGTCTTGATTATCTGATTTGTCGAAGTAAATTCAAGACTTATTATCTATTTCAAAAACAGATACTTGTATAGGGTAAAATATGATATGACACATGGCTGACTAAAAGGAGGACACGTGGAATCCAAGATGGAATGGTTGAGGACCGAACGCAGTCACGACGCTTGTCACCGGGACGGATAATGTTCATAAAAGTGTATTACATGCTCTGCGCCCGGTAGAATTTACTAAAGAATATTTTACAGCATTAAGAGCGATGGCCCGTTATAAGAAATTTGGCATTTACGGCCAACGTTACATCTTCATCAATGACCCTCATAATTGGCATTAAAGAAGGGTATGATCCTAGGATCTTTTTCCCTAGGTATAAGTATAAATAGTGAGCTCATTTATCATTATAATGGACATGAAATTTTCGCAAGAACATATACTATATTCTATACAAAGTTTTATACAATCTCACTCGCTTGCTTTTTGATCTCAGTATTGCTGTGTTCGGAAACCTTGTTTACGGAATCGCTACCTTTGCTATTTCATCTACATTTCAAGGCTAAGTATTGTGTATTTCTTCGATTATTATATTATTTCAGGATCAAATTAGTTCACTTGTCTAGAAATCACGTATAAATTCAACTGTACCGTTTTACGGGTAAACAGTTTGGCGCCCACCGTGGGGCCTAGATAGCCGTGTAATTAAATTGATCCTTGTCTTTTTTACTAACGTGCTTTGACTATTTTTGTCTTAGAAAACAATTGCAAAACAAATGGCAGATAACACTGTTAAAGATGCACACAACCCTGAAATTCGAGGGGATCAACCTCATTTCGAGGACTCAATCACTGACACCCGCAATGGGGGGAATGATGCCATACCGGTGCATGATAAACGGTACCCTCGACAAGTTCGGGAGACAACTCCCTATGATGCCGACGAGGAGCCAGTAGCGGATGTTGTGATGATCCTGCAAGAGCAACAAGCAATCATCCTAGGCCATCTCACGCGGCAGGATCAGGTTATGAAGGAACTGAAGCAGGCGCTATCAGGTGCTTCAAATAATGCAAACAGGCACGATCCAACTCCTCCCGTTGTTCCCGCAGACCAAACAACACAGAGAGTCAAGAACAACACTCCCAGGGGTGAAGTTGGCTCCGATGGGTCTGGGGGGAGCAGATTAGGTCTTAACAATGAGAACGATTCATTCTAAGATGAGCTTTTACGGTTCATGAGGGAAGTAAACGCCTGCATGGATCAAATCCCGGGCACACCACCAGTATTGAAATGCCCGAACTCGTAGAAGTATGTTCAATTACCTTACAAGCCAAGTGCGGCACCAGTACTAATCCCGAGGCATTGCAAAATGCCCGAAGTTTCAAAGTATGATGGAATTTCAAACCCATAGGAACATATTACCACCTACACAATGGCGGTGAAAGGAAATGATCTAACTCCTCACAAACTTGAATCTGTGTTGCTAAAGAAATTCGGTGAAACTCTCACAAGGGGATCCCTAATGTGGTATTTGTTACTGCCCGGGCATTCAATAGATTCCTTTGAGATGCTCGCGGATTATTCATTAAAGCTCATGTCGGGGCCAGAAAGGTGCAAGCCTGCAAGGCCGACATATTCAGAATCGCAGAAGGAGAATCAGAATTATTACAAGAGTTTGTGACATGATTCTAGAAAGAAAGAATGTTGCTCTCTGCCGTGCTGGATGAATGGGAAGCTGAAGCATACACCAAAGGATTGAATCTGAGAAGTTCAGACACTTCCCGAAAGCTGAAGGAGAGCCTGCTTGAGTTTCAAGAAACATTCTAGGCAGATGTTCATAACCGGTACGAATCGAAGGTAAGGATCGAAGATCACCAGGTCGATTCTACATCATCGGCCAAAGGACGGGAGAAGAACAGAGAAAAATCAAAGGACGACTACGATGCGAATAGGTGGACTTCGAGGGGTCGGTTTTTTCCCTACGAGCGTACCGAAGACCGTGGCAGAAATTTTCGAGCAGCAAATAAGTTCACCGTTGAAGGATGGACTGATCGTGGTCGAAGCAATAGATCACTTCAAGATAAACAATTATCGGGGTCTCGAAATCTTTCTTACCCCAGGTTATCATAATATAACTTCAACGTCAGTGTAGTGGAGTTGGTGGCAGCCATGAGGAACATTAAATCATGATTCCCGAGATCTATGAGGTCCAATTCCAGCCAGAGGGATCCCAATTTATGGTGTGAATACCACGTGACAAACGGTCACCGGACAGGCGACCGCTGACATCTTTGGAGGAGGTGGCAATGCTATTGAAGAATGGTCATCTCTGAAAATTCTTGAGTGATCGAGCTAAGAACAATTACGATCGCAACAGAGACAACACAGAATCCTCGAAAACAGAAGAAGAAACCCAACGCCAAACGATCAACATGATGTCTGGGGGGAACCAGATTAACGGGGTCACCTTTTCGGCAACAAAGAAGACTAAAGCATCGATAACTTACAGCAAAAGACACCGGGAGGATAATATCACTTTCACGGAGGAAGACGCAGATGGATTGATGTTACCGCACAACGACACACTGGTAATCTCTTTAAATGTGTTAGATTTTAAAATTAAGCGTGTTCTAGTGGATCCAGGAAGTTCAACTAATATTATACAATTGAGAGCATTGGAACAAGCTAAACTCAATGTAGAGTATTGAAACAAGCTAAACTCACCGAAAGCATTATTCCGGCGATAAAACTCCTCGCTGGATTCAACCCTGCGAGCGTGATGACCCGGGGAGAAATCTTGCTGCTCACAAATGTTGAAGGAGTAATGAAAACAACTGTGTACGAAGTAGTGGATGATGATATGGGATACAACATCATCTTAGGAAGGCCATGGTTACACGAGATGAAAGTTGTACCTTCGACGTATCACTAACTGCTAAAGTTTCCAACGCCCGAAGGAATCAAGTAGATGAGAGGTGACCAACCAGCAACAAGGGAGATGAATGCAATCTCAGTTTCCAGTAGTAAAGGGAATGAGCGCACGACATAGCAATTAGAGGAACCAATGCCTACTCTCGAGTTAGAAGAGGTTATTCTAGGGGTAGAATCGTTAGAACTATATCAGGTGCCGAGATATTTCCAAGTTCCTGAAGAAACGGACGCAACGAAATCCATTGTAGAGGAACTAGAGCAAGTGTCATTATTCGAAGAATTCTTAGAAAGAAAATTTAACTTGCGAACAGGACTGCACCCCAAGCTCCGGTCTGGTTTTATTGAATTCCATAAAATTAATGTTGATTGTTTTTCATGGTCTCACGAGGATATGATAGGTATCCCGACAGAAATAGCCGTGAAAAAGCTAAGTCTAGATCCCAATGTACCACCGGTATGACAGAAGAAGCACCCTATTGCCGAAGAAGTAACCCGCTTGCTTAAAATTGGTTCGGTCAGAGAGGTAAGATATCCAAACTGGTTAGCCAATGTAGTAGTAATTCCTAATAAGAACAATAAATTTTGCATGTGTGTAGATTATAAAGATCTTAATAAGGCGTGCCCGAATGATTCGTTTCCACTGCCAACCATCGATCAAATGATTGATGCCACGGCCGGGCACGAGTTGATGAGTTTCCTTGATGCTTATTCCGGGATCAAATTTTGGTCTCGGAAGATGATGAACCCGGAAGATCAAGAAAAGACTTCATTTATAACAAATTTTGGTCCATATTGTTACAATGTAATGCCTTTCGAGTTGAAAAATACCGGAGCCACTTATCAGGTGCTCGTAAATAAGATGTTTGAAAAGAAAATAGGAAAAACCATGGAAGTTTATATAGACGATATGCTCGTTAAGTCTTTGAATGCAGGTCACCACCTCAAGCATTTGCAAGAGACATTTGATATCCTGAGGAAGCATAACATGAAACTTAACCCCAAAAAGTGCGCGTTCGGGGTCAACTCCAGTAAGTTCGTGGGGTTTCTGGTCTCACAAAGGGGAATTGAGGTAAACCCCGACAAATTCAAGGCCATAGACGATATCCTGGATCAATTATAAAATGTGAAGGAAGTCCAAAGACTCATAGGAAGGTTAGCAGCTTTGAGTAGGTTCATTTTTCGATCGTCGAAAAAGTGTCATCGCTTCTTTACGTTGCTAAAAAAGAAGAACAATTTCGAATGGATGCCGGATTGCCAGCAGGCTTTGAGGGACCTGAATAAGTACTTATCAAGCCCTTTATTGCTCTTGAAACCAAAAGAAGGCGAAACATTGCTAGTCTATCTCGCGGTTTCAAAAGTTGCGGTAAGTGCGGTTTTAGTCCGGGAAGACGAAGGTACGCAGTTTCCTATTTACTACGTTAGCAAAATTTTAACGGGAGCAGAAACACAGTACCCACATTTGGAAAAACTGGCCTTAGCTCTCATAGTCGCCGTTCGGAAGCTGAGGCCCTATTTTCAATGCCACCCAATAGTTGTGATGACTACTTTCTCTTTGCGGAACATCCTTCATAACCCGAACACTCGGTCAGATTGGCCAAATTGGTCGTCGAAATGAGTGAATTCGACATAGAATATAAACCGAGGACTGCAATTAAGTCGCAAGTCTTGGCTGACTTCGTGGCCAATTTTCGTCAGGGACTGCTTCCTTTGGCAACCAAGGAGGTAGTCATGGTGTCGAAATCGACATCAGGGGTTTGGACCTTATGTCGCGCCCCTCTTTCTCGTGAAATCGGGTTTCGACACAGGATAACTCTTTTAAAGGAAGGTGTTAAAAGAGAGAGTTACCACCTAATGGGTTTGAGGTACGTTAGGGTACCTATTTGGAAATAACTATATTTTAACCAATTTGTGTCACCAAAGATCGGGTAAGAGCTCAAATTATCTCGAAGAGAATGTGTTAGGCACTTTTCGAGGTCCACAACTGTGGGTCCCGGCCGAACTTGAATTATATGAATTAGTCAAATAGTCAGAGAGAAAAACAAGAAGTTTGAAAAAAACATCATTATTAGAAAGTCCTTGAGTAAACACAGGTAATTGGTTTAAAGACAAGATGGAGGGGAAAACGGGGGTCTTAAGTTTTTTAGCCTAAAGGATCACCCCGTGCAACATAAATAATACTTTGTAACTCCCTCGAGGTGGGGTGTTACTCGTATTACTCAGCGGGCACAAACTATCATCTCCTACTACCCGATTACTATCTTTAAGTTTTTACCTAAAGCGCACTAATTGATTCTAAACCGTGCCCTATGCGTGCACTACCCGTCCCATGCCTATGGCCCAGGAGGCGTTTGGACCTCTATTTTGGATGGTTTCTAGACTTAGCTTAGGCTGCTCCGAAATGATAAAACTAGGCGACATACAAAACAAGTTAGACTTCTTGTAAAAGCAATTAAGGGATCAAGTTAGCCTCCACACTTAGAAAACAAATGCACGCGAACAAATTTTCACATTAAGCGTTAGACAATTTCAGGATTGAGGAAAATTAAAGCCACTAGGCCCTATAGACATGGTTTCTATATGACCTGGATTTTGAACGTGCAGACATTTTTGTATGCAAAGTATAATTTCTAAGTGACTACACAATTGCCTACTAATTACAGGTTATAAGCGATTAAACCTATAGGCGTGCTATCTAGATGATTTACGCACTAATTAACAGTGATAATAACATGAGATATTCAGAATTACCTAGTTTGATCCTATATGCATGTTTTCTAATAGCAGCAGATTTAAGCAATGAAATAATGTTGAAAGTTTAATTTTAGCACTTAAAGCAAGATTTTTACGATTAGCGATTGAAACTGATTTTAGCTCTTATAGGCATGTTTCCTAAATGAGCAATTATAATAGCAACACATTAACCAATTAAACCCTATAGGCATGATTTCTAAAATGCAGATTTGGTAGAACATAAATTAACAGAACCCTATGGTCGTAGCACCTAATGAATATGCTGTAATGCACATTGAGATATGGGTCATTTTATTTTCTATAGGCATGACATCTCGTATGTAGAAACAGAATATGTTAAACGAATTAAATACCTATAGGTAGGTTATCTAACACATACAATAGCAGAACATGTTCGAGCAAAGTAAACACCTATAGGCAGGATTTCTACCTGTTTCATGCTAATATTAAAATAAACCCTTTTTCCCAATTTTACTAACACCCCAATTGTTATTATAACATTATTACAAGCCCAATGAGTGAAATAAATTACAGAATAGCTATAGTGGGCCTAAGGCAGGCCCAACGTATACCTAGCCTAGCTAGGCCTTCAACATAGTTTCACAACAGCCCAGAAACAATCTCCATTCACACAAAATAGCCCACATCTAGTAGCCATCAAAAGTCCCAGAGGTATAGCCATTTACACAAACCAACTGGTTTATCCGGTAGGTGAGAAGAGGGGGAAAAGTTGAGCAATTAGGAAAAAGTGGCCCAAAGAACCTTAGACCCTAGTGTTTCAGAGTTCACAAGGGTATCAAAATGGACCCCGAGCAGTGCTCACACTAGAGAGGTTAATAGAGAAGATTTTGGGGGGGGGGGAGGGGGGTTCTTGGCTTTCTGCCGGCCCAAAATTAGACTCATAACAAGAAACAATCAATGAAAAATAGTAATAGGTTTGAAAAAGCATTTGCAAACACTATAAGATAATCACATAATGAACTCAAGAAGCAAACTAACACATTGGGCAGGGTAACATATGATAAGAAACAAAGAGCCTAGGATTGCAAGTCAACAGGAAAGGGCATTAGACTAGTAAAACCAAGCAATCCAACCAGTGTAGAACTTAAAGTATCAGATTATACCAAACTCAGGATTAAACAGTATAATACAAACATGATTAGATATCATAGAGGGAATCAGTCAAGGAGGATTAGTTTAAAGGATAACAGGTTGTTAGAGGTGCAGAATTGGACATGGCAAGAACACATAGAGTAGAAACCATAGTCATAGGAGCATATTACACTTAGAGTAAAGGTCTTAAACAAGTTAAGGCATGCTAATAACATCAATTAATCACTAGAAGTTCAGAATTAGGCAGAGAACATGGATTAAACAATATAATCAAGGTAGATCATTCGAATTATCAACAACACCAAACTAAACATGCTTCATTAAGTCTAAATTAACTAAGTTAGGTGCAAAGACATTATTAGGCTAGCAATTATAGGCAAAATCACACATAAAGAGAGTCAAGGGAATACATTAAGTCGTGCAGTTTCAAAGAACATGCTAACATAAGAGAATAAACATTGCGAGGGTTTAGAAACTAACAAGTGATTGTTCAATAAACAAGAAAAGAACAACAGTAAGGACCTAGAGTCTCAAATGTGTCAAGTTCCCAAGGGTCTCAAGAACCCAGGGTAGTACTCACACCCAAGAGATGGTCAGAAAAGTAGAAATCCGATGGCCTTGGCTTTCAGCCGGCCAAGAACCAAACAAAATCGAATAGTGAACAAGTATAGAGTAAAAAACTTCAATTTTTAATGAGAGAATAGTGATTTTTTCATCTGTCCTAAAAAGGGAAAGGGAATGGGTTTATATAGTGATAAAAATCAGCACATAAGTAAGGAAATACAAACACCCAGACCATAAAAGGAAAGAAGAACACATAAATCAATTTAAAATCAAATTAGGAGAATAAGCCAGTAAACCCTAGTTTATTTAGGAGAAGAGAAAAAAAATATATCAACGAAACATACACAGAAACGGTAGCATAGGACGAATATAGACACAAATAATACTCAAAATCAGAGAATCGAACAAATTTTGGTTCGATTAAAAAAGATTTAAAAACCTTAATTTTAGGATAAGTAAGAATCCATAAGAGATACACAAATATTCGCACTTATAAAGAGCAAGATGATGAATGTAGCCAGAATATCGGAAAAGTCAAGGATTTGAACCGATTTTGATTTTATCCTTATGAGATTTGCATGCCATGTTTAGGCAAGAAGTATAGAAGAAGAACCAGTTCCAAAGAGAGGTCGTATATGGCAAAGGGTAGCCATAGAATCCCATATCGTGTGGGATTAGGAGAGATTTTAGGGGGGCGGCGGCTAGGGTTCTTAGGAGGGAGAAGGGAGGTGGGATATGGGGGAGGCGGACGGTGGAAAATGATTAGGGTTAGGGATGAGGATGGTAATTAAAGGGAAGGTTTAATGTGGGCCGTTGATCTTAGGGATCAACAACCACGATTAGAGGGGAACTGGGTCGGGTGGTTAAAACGGGTCGCGACCGGGTTGTGGGGTTGGGTTAATTGATTTGGGCTGGGGGTTATTTGGGCTAGGGTGTTAGATTTTGGTCCAGTAATTGGTCCGAAAATAGGTAGGAGTTTAGGCTAGTTTTTAAATACCCAATATTTAATAAAATAATAATTTATAAAAGTAATTAATAAATAACAAAATATTATTTATGAACTAAAATGATTAAAAATAATTACTTAATATTATAAAAATATAAAGTGTCATTTTTCGCATAAATAATGTAATTATACAAGATTATGGGCTATTATTGCAAAAATGTGCAATTAGCCCTAGAAATGCAAATGTAATTAAAAAATGCACTGAAAATATTTAAAATATCATGTTGGTGTAAATGATAAGTTTAGATGATTAAATCATCATAAAAATAATTTGAAGGATAATTACTGGATATAAAAATACGAAAATATATTGATTTAAAGCTTTTAAAAATTATAAAAAATTATGAAAAATACTTGTATATGCTTAAAAACTAAATAATGATGCATATGTACTATTTTGAAAGTATATATATTTAAAAATATGAGGGAAAAATTAGGTATCAACACCCTATTTACGGATGAAACCTCATATATTTAAAAATATGAGGAAAAAATTGGGTATCAATAGCTGCCCCTCTTTACCCGGGAATGATGAAAGAGTTGTCGGGTAAAGAAATGATGACCGATTTTGACCGAAAGGGGTGATTTGGAAAAATATAGGCCGAACTCCGATTTTTGAGTTGCCTACATATCCCTGATTTTACAGGAATCAGACCGTGTGTAGTTCTGGATCCAACGGTGGAATAAGCCGATGGATTTGTTATTGGAACGGACAAGCTCTTCTAGATAGGACGATATCGAAATTGTGAATGGATGTACCTTGGAATCGTTATGGATATTTGAACGGTTATCAGATGGGAATGGGTAACGGACGATGGTTGGTTACATTTTAAATAACTGCAGGATGTGAATGTTGAACGAAAACCGGAGCGAAGATTGCTCCCATTAGGAGAAAGGTTACTTCCTGGATTACCTGCAAAACTTAAAACACAATGTATGAAACTATATATGGATGATGCAAATTCCCTTTGGACCATGAAAGCTATCTTTGGACGATGGGGATGGTGTCCTTAGACCATGAATTGTGTGATAGGTGATTCGCAGGCCATGAAATGATGTTCTCAGGCCATGAAAATGGTGCCTATGAGCTATGACGCCTTTGAATAATGATGTGCGATATTGAGAGATCCTCAGTCCATGGCATGGTGTCTTCTGGCTATGAGGATGATGCCTTTGGACTATGACGCCTTCAGACAAAAATGGCGGTATTTCAGCTCATGAGATGCAAAGACATGACGTTTGGTTATACGAAGCGAAACAAGACAAAGCTTAGTCTTGTGTAAGATCGGGGGCAGAGCTTATCCCCGAGGTGGAGAATAGTGCTAGATTTCAAGTAGCATAGCATTTGGGGTTACGCAAGGAAAGGCAGAGCTTAGCCTTATTCGACTAGGGAGGCAATGCTTAGCCTCATGCGAAATGGGAGACAATGCTTAGTCTCATATAAGGAGGAAGCAGGGCTTAGCCTTATGCGACCAGGGAGGCAATTCTTAGCCTCATGCGAAATGGGAGACAATGCTTAGTCTCATGCAAGGAGGAAGCATGGATTAACCTTAAGCAATATGAGAGACAATGCTTAGTCTCATGCAAGAGGAAGTAAGGCTTAGCCTCATGCAAGTGGGAGACAATGCTTAGTCTCGTGTAAGGTAAGGCAATGCTTAGCCTTATGCAATTGAGGAGGCGGGGCTTAGCCTCATGCAAGCGGTAGACAATGCTTAGTCTCATGCAGGGGAAGGCAATGCTTGGCCTTATGCAATTAAGGAGGCAGGGCTTAGCCTCATGTAAAGGTAGAGGTAATGCTTAGTCTCATGCAGCGGAAGGCAGTGCTTAGCCTTATGCAATTGAGGAGGCAGGGCATAGCCTCATGAAAAATAGAGACAATACTTAGTCTCATGCAGGGGAAGGCAGTGCTTAGCCTTATGCAATTGATGAGGCAGGGCTTAACCTCATGCAAAGGTGGAGACAATGCTTAGTCTCATGCAAGTGGGAGACAATGCTTAGTCTCATGCAGGGGAAGGCAATGCTTAACTTTATTGAGGAGGCATGGCTTAGCCTCACGCAAGAAAAGATAATAAGTGATAGCAGAGTATTTCTTAGCTGGAGATATGTTTGCGTTTGGCAGCTTTGTCGTTATGAAGATAGTGATTCTAATGTGTGCACGTATTTGTGAATATTCCTTGTTCCTGCATCCAAAGAAAAATCGTGAGTTTTACGGGGAAGGTTGGTTTGTGCCTTCGCCTGCTTGCTTTGCTTTGCTTTGTTCTGTATCGAGAACCTGCTCAAGTTACTATGGGTAGCATCTGGCTGCTCATAAAAAATAAAAAAAAGTTTTCGAGAAAATATGCGTGCATTTGATGAATATAGTTATTTAAAACATAGTAGTATGCAATATCAAGTAAGTTAGATGAACCAATGACTGTGACACTTTTAGAGACATTGCAACTTCCTTGCATTAGAATTTTGAGGGTCCTCAAAATTCTGCCCCAGTTTAATAGGCGATTCTTTGACCGTTCTGCGTATGACAAAGTTGACTGGACGTGCTCCGGAATTTTGAGGGTCCTCCTCAAAATTATGCCCCAGTTTTTGATTGTGGGGAAAATAAAACTTTTATTGAATTGCGACCGAACCCACAGGGCTGCCTACATATCCCCTCTTAAATGAGAATCAGGTCAAGCGTAGTTCAATTACATCATATGAAGAAATACGAATATTCTAAACATAATATCTTTTGACTGCGTCTGAATTGATAGGCTTTGGCCAAACCTCTCCGTCCATTTCTGCGAGTATGAGTGCTTCTCCTATTAGTACTCTGTGAACAATGTAGGGCCCTTACCAATTGAGCAAAAATTTCCCTTTGGCTTCATCTTGATGTGGGAAGATCCGCTTCAGTACCAGCTGCCCTGGTGCGAACTGTCTAGGTTTGACCTTTTTGTTGAAAGCTCTAGACATCCTATTCTGATAGAGTTGACCATGACACATTGCATTCATTCTTTTCTCGTCAGTGAGAGTTAATTGTTCATAGCGGCTTTTTATCCATTCTGCATCACTGAGTTCAACTTCTTGTATAATTCTTAAGGAAGGAATTTCAACCTCGGCAGGAATGATAGCTTCGGTACCGTAGACCAGAAAATAGGGAGTTGCCCCGGTTGATGTGCAGATTGTGGTACGGTACCTCAATAAGGCAAATGGTAATTTCTCGTGCCATTGCTTGTGGTTGTCTACCATCTTCCTCAGTATTGAGGCCTGTATGCTGTGGAATTCTTGTGCTTAATTTTGAAGGTCTCGCACATAGATTTCATTAGGTCACTATTGAGATTGGCGGCGTTGTCGGTGATGATGGACTCTGAAACCTCGAATCGGCAAACAATACGATCTCTAACAAAATCTGCGACGAATTTCTTGGTTACAACTTTGTAGGATGCAGCTTCGACCCATTTTGTGAAGTAGTCTATGGCCACTAAAATGAACTTGTGCCCGTTTGAAGCGACACGCTCGATTGGTCCAATGACGTCCACTCCCCAAGTGGCAAAAGGCCAAGGTGCACTCATTGCATTGAGTTCATTCGGCGGCACCTGTATCATATCTGCATGTATTTGGCACTGATGACATTTCTGGACATACCTGATGCAATCTGTTTCCATAGTCATCCAAAAATAACCTGCCCTCACTATCTTCTTGGCTAAAACGAAAACCATTCATGTGTGATCCGCAAGTTTCAGAGTGTATCTCTTCGAGCAGTTGGAAGCTTCTTTGGCGTCAACACACTGTAATAACCCTAGGTCTGGAGTCCTTCTATACCGAATCCCTCCACTTTGGAAGAACTGGTTGGACAATCTTCTGAGCGTGCATTTTTAATATGATTTGCATGCTCCAGGTACTCTCTTTTTGCCAAGTACTCCTTGATATCATGGAACCATGGATTCCCGCCTGCTTCTTCTTCAACATGAGCACAGTAAGCTGGCTGATTATGAATCCTTACCGGAATGGGGTCGATGAAATTCTTGTCCGGATGCTGTATCGTGGAGGAAAAAGTGGCCAATGCGTCTGCGAACTCATTCTGTATTCTCGGGACATGTCTAAACTCTATCTTCGTGAACCTGTTCATCATCTCTTGCACATGATATAGATATGGTAATATCTTGGTATTCTTTGTAGCCCATTCTCCCTGCACCTGATGTACCAGAAGATCTGAATCACCAATTATCAGTAATTTATGGATATTCATGTCAACGGCCAAATTAAGCCCCAATATGCAAGCCTCATATTCTGCCATATTATTGGTGCACGGAAATCTAAGTTTTGCGGATACCGGCTCCAATACCTACTCCTTTGAAGTTTGTGGCTGCATCGAAAAACATTCTCCATTCGTCGTAGGCTTCAACGTTATCTTCTCCTACGAATGATACTTCTCCATCAGGAAAATACATTTTTAGTGGTTCGTATTCTCCTCATACAGGATTTTTCGCAAGATGATCCGCTAATGCTTGTCCCTTAACCGCCTTCTGAGTCACATAGATGATGTCGAATTCACTCAACAATATCTGCCATTTTGCCAGCTTCCCTATAGGCATAGGTTTCTGGAAGATGTACTTCAGAGGATCCATCCTTGATATGAGATATGTGGTATAGGCACAGAAGTAGTGCTTCAGGTTCTGGGCTATCCAGGTCAAAGCACAGCAGGTGCGTTCCAGCAAAGAATACCGTGCTTCGTAGGGTGTGAACTTCTTACTCAAATAGTATATGGCATGTTCTTTCCTTCCCATCTCATCGTGTTGTCCCAAGATACAGCCGAAAGCCCTATCTAATACCGAGAGATAGAGTAGCAGTGGTCTACCAGGTTCTGGAGGGACCAGCACTGGCGATGTGGACAAATATTCTTTGATTCTATCAAAAGCTTTCTGGAAGTCTTCAATCCAACTGGTTGCGGCATCCTTCTTTAACATTTTGAAAATTGGCTCACAGATCACGGTTGATTATGTTATGAAGCGGCTGATGTAATTAAGACGTCCCAAGAAGCTCATCACGTCTTTCTTGTTCTTTGGAGGTGGCAAATCCTGGATAGCCTTGACCTTTGATGGGTCTAGCTCAATTCCTCGGCGGCTAACGATGAATCTAAATAACTTTCTTGTGGGGACCCCGAAGGCACATTTTGCAGGATTCAATTTCAAATTGTACCTCCAAAGTCGATCAAAGAATTTTTTTAAGTCTGCTATGTGATTTGTACTCTTCTTGAATTTGATAATGACATCATCCACATATACCTCTATCTCCTTGTGTATCATATCATATAAAATAGTTGTCACCCTCATATACGTGGCCCCAACTTCTTCAGACTAAACTGCAATATTTTATAGCAGTACAACCCCCACAGTGTAATAAAAGCTGTCTTTTTGGCATCATCTTCATCCATCCATATCTGATGATATCCCGCGAAGCAATCCACAAAGGATTGGAGTTCATGCTTGGCGCAGTTGTCGATCAGTATGTGTGTATTGGGTAATGGGAAATCATCTTTGGGACTTTCTCTATTTAGGTCCCGATAATCGACGCATACTCTGACTTTCCCATCTTTCTTCGGAACTGGCACGATGTTAGCCAGCCAAGTTGGATATTCAACCACTCTGAAAACCTTAGCTTTGATCTGCTTGGTGACTTCTTCTTTGATTTTCAAACTCATATCTGGCTTGAACTTTCTGAGCTTCTGCTTTACCGGCGGACACATTGGATTGGTAGGTAGCTTATGAGCCACTGTAGATGTGCTCAAACCAGTCATATCATCATAAGACCATGAGAAAATATCCTCATATTCTTTCAGAAAACGGGTGTATTGTTCTTTCTCTGATGGTGACAGGTGAATTCTTATGCGAATTTCTTTGACTGTTTCGGAATCTCCCAAATTGACTATCTCAGTTTCGTCCAGGTTGGACTTAGGCTTGTTATGAAAATCTTCAACTTCTCTAACAATTTCCTCAGGTATTATATCTTCTTCTTCTATTTCCTCCAAGTCACTATCCTTATGTTGCATTATCTTATTACATGTCACAATCGTTGGTTCATCACGATAAGAAATAATAATGCTGTAGAGAGAAAAATGTAGAGAATAGTAATAGCAAACCATTGATAATTATCAAGATGTCAAATAAAAGAGATTTTTTAATGATTCAAACAAATGTTTCAAAATAAAATACTGAAAATGTTTTAAAAATGCTCATAAGAATTGTTTTCAAAATAAATGACACTAGCGGCCAGGCTACCCCGGAAGTCGGAGGGCCCTTGATGGTGTGGCAGTTCAGTTCCTGAGAACAATTTCCTTCTCCGCTGTCTGGATGAAGAGGCCTTCTTCCTCCTCCTCCTCAACATTACACTACAATCCATGTCTTCATCTTCCAAGGATAGATTCCTTAAACCAGCTAGCACTTCATCTTCTTTGGATCCTCATATCATATCAGCCTGATAGAAGGATTGGCTCAAATGTGGTATCGACTGCTCGAGATGGTAATAAGGACCACGGCATGGTGGTGACAAATTATGATACTCGTGCCAGGTGTATTGATATCCCAGTCTAAAGGTCGTACCGTGACGTTTAAGCTATATTGGTTTGGCGATACCCTGGAGATTTTTACCGATCCCTTTACCAGGTTCATATCCTGCCCATGCCAATATGCTCTCTATTTTGCTACTCCACCATTTATCCTTCTCGATCGCGTTAACATGCTCAATGCGATGGTAAGTCTCTCCACCCAACTTCCTTCTATTCTCCACAACCGGAACAGTCTGATTGATGTAAATAGGGTTACTCCCGTCTCCATGAATGATCACTTCTTGATGGTTACATTCAAACTTCACAGCCTGATGTAGAGTAGAGGCTATGGCCCCAACGGCGTGTATCCAAGTTCGTCCCAATAGCATATTGTTTGAGGCGGATATCAAACAATATCAAACTAAGTTGGGCCCATTTGCAAACAGAGGTTGGTTTCTCCGATCATGGCCCTTTGAGATCCATCGAATGCTTTCACGTTCATAGTTCCTACTCGTATTTCATGCAAACCTTTACCCAATCTCTTCAAAGTAGTCAATGGACAGATGTTGAGACTTGAACCCCCATCTATCAAGACCCTGGCAATGAATTTGTGTTCGCACTACACTGTGATATGCAACGCCTTGTTGTGACTCAACCCTTCTGGCGGAAATTCATCTTCATGGAAAGTGATCTTATGTCTTTCCAATACCCGACCTACCATATTGGCCATCTCCCCACTGGTAATGTTGTTGGGTACATAAGTTTCATTCAACACTTTCATCAACACGTTGCTATATGCCTCAGAATTCTGCAGTAGTAATAGAATGGATATCTAAGTAGGGGTTTTGTTCAAATGATCAACCACAAAATACTCCCTTACTTGCACCTTTCTCCAAAGATCATCCGGGCCGGTTTCAATGATAGGCTACCTGGAAGCGGCTTCTTTACTTGTTCCCCCCAAATGCTCGGGCGTGTAAACCCTACCAGTTCTGGTCATACCTTGTGCTGCACTAGTTTCTTCCATTTTCCCCTTTCCTTTCCTTCTTGCTTCTGCAGTATAGTCCCAGGGCACAACATGGGAATTAAAGGATGGTGTGGATACTACCGTTACAATTAATGGTGTGGTCACTTCTACTTCGAACGGAGCTGGCGTGACTGAGGGCATTGTTACTTCAACCTCGAATAGAGTTGGTGCGGCTACCTCAACTTCAATCGGTGACTGTATCTGTACCAAAGTAGGCGTGAGAGTGACTAGAGGTATTTTGGGATCATCCTCTTCTCAAATGAGCCCAATTGACCCCTCCGGGTCCCATTCTTCATCAGTTTATATCACATTTACCCCCTTGCCCATGTGATCCGGGAGCGGATTGTTGCAGATGTTGGCTGCAGTCTCCTTTGCCTGTATAACTTTGGTATCAATCAGCGTTTGGATCTTATCCTTCAGAGTACGGCATTCATCAATAATGTGACCCTTCATGCCCGAATGGTAGGCATATGACTTATTCGGATTGACCCATTGAGAGTAATTTTCCATGGCGACAGCGGGAATGGGAGTGACATAATCAGCAACTTTCAATCTCTTAACAACTAGTCAATAGGTTCGGCAATATGAGTGTATTGTCTGGCGGTCTGTGATCGAAATTTAGCTTGGGTTTTTGGTAGTTTTGACGGGCTGGTGGTGAGTGGTAATATGCTGGTTGAGTGTTATAAGTGTGGTAGGCGGTAGCGGGTTGTTGATATCTAGGAGGTGAAGGCTGATATGTGGGTGGAGGTGTTTGGTATGTGAGAGGAGACTTCGGACCTTGGGCTACCATCACAGTCCCTACTTCCTTCTTTTTAGATATACCCCCCGACTGCAAGGCTTTGTTCGTAGCATGTAGTGCCTCGAAATTTGTTACCATCTCACTTTTGATTCCCTCTTCTATTCTTTCTCCCAATTTGATAATGTCGGAGAATTTATGATTTTCAATAACCATCAACCTCTCATAATATTGCGGATCCTGGGCCCGGACAAAGAATTTGTTCATTTGTTCTTCTTCCAATGCTGGCCTTACTTTTGCAGCCTCTGATAACCACCGAGTAGCATACTCGCGGAAAGTTTCTGTCAGCTTCTTCTTAAGATTCTGGATATAGAAGACGTCTGGTGCATTCTCTGTGTTGAATCTGAACCGATCCATAACATCTGACGGGCCATGCTTACCCAATTAATCCACTTCTTTGGATTTTGACTAATGTACCAGGATAGGGCATCTCCAGTGAGGCTTCTCATGAACAGATTCATGCGGTTTCTTTCATCTTTATCAACCCCTACGAGCTTGTCGCAATACGTCCTTAGATGTACGTTTGGATCACCTGTCCCGTTGAACATTTCGAACTTAGGCGGTTTGTAACCCTCTGGCAGTTCTATGTCCGGTTGCATACATAAATCCTCATAGTTAAAACCTTCGATGACTTTACCACCTTCAACACCTTGGACTCGACTTGTAAGCTTCTTAAGTTCTTCCATCATGTTCTTGATGAGCAGGTCCTTCTCGGTGGATTTCGGTGTATACGGGGTTTGTTGTGAAGTGTGGGGTAAGGTTTCCATGTATATGGGGTTACTTTGGTAGACTCTAGGTATTTGGGTGTAGTGGTGATCATTGGTTGCATTTTGGGGATCAACAGTAGGTTGTGGTGCATTTTGAGGAGTGTGGTAGGTGGTAATATGTGGGTAATGGATCGGATGATGATGATGTTGTGGAGGAGTTGGTACTGGTGGAGGATTAGGATTTTGGGGAGGCATAGCATATTGATGAGGTGTGGGAGGATTTTGCGTGTGCTGGTTTTGTGTGTTTTGAGGAGGTGTTGGGTTTTGGGCATTTTGTTGGTTGATGTCGGGAACATTCAGGGTAAGGGAAAGGTTTGCCAAGTCATTCTGCAGTATCTTTTGCTCTAATCGTAAAACCAAGTCATTCTACACCGGAGTACTTTGACCATCTGAAGTTTTGACATTCTCGGTGTGCGCATCGTTGTCTTTCCTAATACCACTCATATTGTCCATCTTAGCTTTTCCTTTGTTCTTGGAATCACTTGGAGGAGGAGGAGGTGGAGGACCTCTAGATCTAGTATGATATGCTGATGATGCCAGTATGCACGAACCAACCTTAGGGGGTGGGAATAAACAAAGAAAAGAATAAAAACAAAAGGTAAACAAGTCAGTAAGGGGTATTAAAAGGATATTTACGATATTTAAACACGTATTGCGGAATTATAAATTCGCGTCCTAATTTGGGGACCTCATCGTGCCCGAGGTAGGCCTAGCGACATATAGCTTTGGAGAAAACTCAATGCCGATAATTGCGTCATTTCATTAATATGATATATAGACCAAATCTCTACTAAAACAAAAATAATTATAAAGAGTCACTAGTGGCATTTGCCTTATTACAATCAAATTCTAAAATGAATCTGAAAAACATCATTCCTAATCTACTCGGTCCCAGAGGGACCTTCTCCAAGCTTGGCCTTCTTAGCCCTGTCAATCAGATTCCCCAGGTCGCGCATGTCCAACAGCAGATACGCCCTTGCTAGATGTCCTCCTTCAATGCCCTCTGCGTTCTGACAATCCAAGACCCTTTTCCTTATCTTTCCCTCAAGTTCCATCAAACCCTGCTCCAAATACTCCAACCTTTCTGTTGAATTAGTAGCGATTCCCCACCATTCATTGATTGCTTCCATGTCCACTTTATGTTGTTCCAAATGCCTGGCCTTAGATTCAAAGACCCTTTTGCGCAACCTCCTATATTTGACTTGTGCTTCAGCAGCGTCGTCTATGACCCTATTTCTCAAATCAACCCCTAGCTTGACCTTTTCTGCTATGTCATCGACCAACCATGATGGGTAGAAGTACATATGGCTGACATGATACTTGTCTGGCTCGATGGTATCTTTCTCCACATTAATCTTTTGATGCCACATGTGATGTGCCTCGAACTTGAATGGAATGAAATTCCCTTGAAATTCTGTTTTGTAATGAACCATTTTGGAAACTCGTGGTATAACCTGTTTTCTCCTAGCTTGCCTCATGACTCTAGTAGGAGCATAAGGATAGATTCCCCTTAATCTGATTAGCACTAGATGAGGAACATCTCTCGACCTGATGATGAGTTCACTGCTAGGGAACCACTCGAACATCCAATGTACCTTGTCATCGGTCAAATTGCTAAAGAAATGTGCCTAGCTCACAGCGTTTCCCGGTTGTGCAAACCTATCTGGGATAAAAGTCATTCTGTTCGGATAGTGATAGGCTATGTGGTCATTCCATGGTCATAGCGGAAATTCTTGAAGGTATTGTCCTCTCTGAAGGTGTTCCAACAACCATATTTGCGGTAACAGATTGCAACCCTCGAAATGCCTATATCCATTTTTGCAATGGTCTAAGGCTCGGTACATCTCAGCCACGATCATTGGGATAATAGTGTAAGTTTGTCCCTCAATTTCCTCCATTCGGGTCTTAGTGACCATAGCTAGGCGAGTGTGGATCCTTTCCCCTTGTATCGGGAATATCAACATCCCCACAAAACAGACAATGAATACAAAAACCCGACAGTGAGTCCAACCCAAAAAAGTGATGGCAAATTCATCATGGTAAAGATGATATGTTGATGTGACCATAACGGTCGTAAAGGAAGTCGAATGGTATGTAAGATTTATTCAGACAGACTAACTCATAATTTTTTGGAAACCTCGAGAAGTACGATTTTTCGGTACCAACAAGCCAGGGCTATCCCATGGGAGCCCAATAAAGCCTCATATTTCCTCTAAAAGGGGAGTCATTTCTATATCACCAAAACGGAAGACAATCCTCTTCTCATCCCAGAACATGGTGGTAGCCTCAATTAACACATTGTTCGGCTGAATATCTATCAAAGAAGGTAAATTCCCGAGAACTTTTTTCATATGGTTTTTGTCACTTTGCGAGAGATTTTCCCACCAATCTAGCAACAAAGGTGGGATACTTCGAACCATGCCGAACCTGGGGACTTCGTGCCTCATTTCTGCAAAACAAATAAAGTTAGCCCTTTCCTCATCCGGATTCGACTATTTACACATTAATGATTAGCATATCGGCAAGTTTTCTCCAAATAATGCACATATCATGATCATACCCATTGGGATTTAAGGAAATCCCGGCGAACTTTTGGACAAGGCTTGCCTTAGAGAGTTATTACACAGACAACGTTCTAACCTATACTAGGTTTAGACATGATGCATGCACAGTTAATATTAGAGTGGGGATTTCTAGAAGAGTCTAGACCGGTACCATCAAGTGGAAAACTTGAGAGGGGAAGGCACGTAACCGTCGATTGAACCGCTGATCGACTAGTTTTACCGCAAATAAGCCTTTCCACAAGTTGAATATGATGTGGAGCATGCTTTATGCAAAGATAAAATAAACGTTGTCAAGTATTTTGCATGAAGAATACAACATTAAATGAAACATAATGACATAAAAAGAAAGAAAAACAAGGAAGAAGTTAGTTCGCGCAATATGAAAGAATTGTAATAAAGCAAGCAAGGGGGTAGGGGTAGGGAGAGACATAATGTAGCAAATTTAAAAATGATTCAGAGCAAGTGAACATGACTAGAAAATAAAGGAAAACGCATATTGTAATCAAATTAAGCAAAGATTTGCATATTAATACAAACTCAAAATAGAGGGAAATAGGGGAAAGGGTGTGTTGTAGCCATAAAAAGGGAAAATGGAAGGGGGATGTTTATGTAACGATAAAGAACAAGTAACACATTCATCAAAGAAGACTAATTCATATAGACCAAGTTTTCTATAGTAAGAGCCTAAACAAATATCCCCAGCAGAGTCACCATGTTGTCACGCCCCTCTTTCTCGCGAAATCGGATTTCGACACGGGATAACTCTTTTAAAGGAAGGTGTTAAAAAATAGAGTCGCCACCTAATGGGTTTGAGGTGCGTTAGGGAACCTATTTGCAAATAACTCTGGTTTAACCAGTTTGTGTCACCAAAGATCGGGTAAGGGCTCAAATTACCTCGAAGAGAAAGTGTTAGGTACTCTTCGAGGTCCACAACGATGTGTCCCGGCCGAGCTTGAATTATATGAATTAGTCAAATAGTCAGAGAGAAAAACAAGAAGTTTGAAAAACAAATCATTATTATAAAGTCCTTGAGTAAACACAGATAATTGGTTTAAAGTCCTAAGTTTTTTAACCTAAAGGATCACCCCGTGCAATATAAATAATACTTCATAACTCCCTCGAGGTGGGGTGTTACTCGTATTATTCAGCGGGCACAGACTATCATCTTCTACTACCCGATTACTATCTTTAAGTTTTTACCTAAAACGCACTAGTTGATTCTAAACCGTGCCCTATGCGTGCACTACTCGTCCCATGCATATGGCCCAGGAGGCGTTTGGACCTCTATTTTGGATGTTTTCTAGACTTAGCTTAGGCTTCTCATAAATGATAAAACTAGGCGACATACAAAACAAGTTGGACTTCATGTAAAAGCAATTAAGGGCTCAAGTTATCCTCCACACTTATACAACAAAATGCACGCGAATAAATTTTTACATTAAGCGATAGTAAATTTCAGGATTGAGGCAAATTAAAGCCATTGGGCCCTATAGACATGGTTTTTATGTGACCTGGATTTTGAACATGCAGACAGTTTTGTATGCAAAGTATAATTTCTAAGTGACTACACCATTTCCTACTAATTACAGGTTATAAGCGATTAAACATATAGACGTGCTATCTAGATGATTTACGCACTAATTAGCAGTGATAATAACATGAGATATTCAGAATTACCTAGTTTGATCCTATATGCATGCTTTCTAATAGCAGCAGAGTTAAGCAATAAAACAGTGTTAAAAGTTCAATTTTAGCACTTAAAGCAAAATTTCTACGATTAGTGATTGAAACTGATTTTAGCTCCTATAGGCATGTTTCCTAAATGAGCAATTATAACAGCAACACATTAACCAATTAAACCTTATATGCATGATTTCTAAAATGCAGATTTGGTAGAACATAAATTAACAGAACCCTATGGTCCTAGCACTTAATGAATATGCTATAATGCACATTGAGACATGGGTCATTTTATTTTCTATAGGCATAACATCTAGTATGTAGAAACAAAATATGTTAAACAAATTAAATACCTATAGGTAGGTTATCTAACACACACAATAGCAGAACATGTTCGAGCAAAGTAAACACCTATAGGCATGATTTCTACCTGTTTCATGCAAATATTAAAATAAACCCCTTTTCCCAATTTTACTAACATACCAATTATTATTATAACATTATTACAAGCCCAATGAGTGAAATAAATTATAGAATTACAGAATTATAGAATAATTATAGTGGGCCTAAGGCAGGCCCAACGTATACCTAGCCTAGCTAGGACTTCAACATAGTTTCACAACAGCCCAAAAACAATCTCCGTTCACACAAAATAGCCCACATCCAGTAGCCATCAAAAGTCCCAGAGGTATAGCCATTTACACAAACCAGCTGGTTTATCCAGTAGGTGAGAAGAGGGAGCAAAGTTGAGCAATTAGGAAAAAGTGGCCCAAAGAACCTTAGACCCTAGTGTGTCTGAGTTCACAAGGGTCTCAAAATGGACCCCAAGCAGTGCTCACACTAGGGAGGTTGGTAGAGAAGATTTAGGGGGGAGGGTCCTTGGCTTTCAGCCGGTTCATAATTAGACTCATAACAAGAAACAATCAATGAAAAATAGTAATAGGTTTTGAAAAGCATTTGCAAACACTATAAGATAATCACATAATGAACTCAAGAAGCAAACTAACACATTGGGCAGGGTGACATATGATAAGAAACAAAGAGCCTGGGATTGCAAGTCAACATGCAAGGGCATTAGACTAGTAAAACCAAGTAATGTAACCAGTGTAGAACTTAAAGGATCAGATTATACCAAACTCAGGATTAAACAGTATAATACAAACAGGATTAGATATCATAGAGGGCATCAGTCTAGGAGGATTAGTTTAAAGGATAACAAGTTGTTAGAGGTGCAGAATTGGACATGGCAAGAACACATAGAGTGGCAACCATAGTCATAGGAGCATATTACACTTAGAGTAAATGTCTTAAACAAGTTAAGGCATGCTAATAACATCAATTAATCACTAGATGTTCAGAATTAGGCAGAGAACATAGATTAAATAATATAATCAAGGCAGAACATTCGAATTATCAACAACACCAAACTAAACATACTTCATTATGTCTAAATTAACTAAGTTAGGTGCAAAGACATTATTAGGCTAGCAATTATAGGCAGAATCACACGTAAACAGAGTCAAGGGAATACATTAAGTCGTGCAGTTTCAAAGAACATGCTTACATAAGAGAATAAACATTGCGAGGGTTTAGAAACTAACCAGTGCTTGTTCAATAAACAAGAAAAGAACAACAGTAAGGACCTAGAGTCTTAAATGTGTCAAGTTCCCAAGGGTCTCAAGAACCCAGAGTAGTGCTCACACCCAAGAGATGGTCAGAAAAGTAGAAATTCGGTGGCCTTGGCTTTCAGCCGGCCAAGAACCAGAGAGAATCGAATAGTGAACAAGTATAGAGTAGAAAACTTCAGTTTTTAGTGAGAGAATAGTGATATTTTCGTCTGTCCTAAAAGGGGAAAGGGAATGGGTTTATATAGTGATAAAAATCAGCACATAAGTAAGTAAATACAAACAATCAGACCATAAAAGGAAAGAAGAACACATAAATCAATTTAAAATCAAATTAGGAGAATAAGCCGGTAAACCCTAATTTTTTTAGGAGAACAGAAAAAAAAAATATCAACGGAACATACACAGAAACGGTAACATAGGACGAATATAGACACAAATAATACTCAAAATCAGAGAATCAAACCAATTTTGGTTCGATTAAAAGAGATCTGAAAACCCTAATTTTAGGGTAAGTAAGAATCCATGAGAGATACACAAATATTCGTACTTACAAAGAGCAAGATGATGAATGTAGACAGAATATCGAAAAAGTCAATGATTTGAACTGATTTTGGTTCGTTCCTTAAGAGATCTGCTTGCCATGTTTAGAAAAGCAGTATAGAAGAAGAACCAGTACCAAAGAGAGGTCGTATATGGCAAAGGGTAGCCATAGAATCCCATATCGTGTGGGATTAGGAGAGATTTTAGGGGGGTGGCGGCTAGGTTTCTTAGAAGGGATAAGGGAGGTGGGATATGAGGGCAGGGACGGAGGGAAACGATTAGGGTTAGGGATGAGGGTGGTAACTAAAAGGGAAGGTTTAATGTGAGTCGTTGATCTCAGGGATCAACGACCACGATTAGAGGGGAACTAGGTCGGGTGGTTAAAACGGGTCGCGATCGGGTTGTGGGTTGGGTTAATTGATTTGGGCTGGGGGTTATTTGGGCTAGGGTATTAGAGTTTGGGTCAGTAATTGGTCCGAAAATAGGTAAGATTTTTGGCTAGTTTTTAAATACCCAATATTTAATAAATAATTTTTTTTATAAAAGTAATTAATAAATAACAAAATATTATTTATGCACTAAATGATTAAAAATAATTACTTAATATTATAAAAATATATAGAGTCATTTTCGCATAAATAATGTAATTATACATGAATATGGGCTATTATTGCAAAATATGCAATTAGCCCTAGAAATGCAAATGTAATTAAAAAATGCACTGAAAATATTTAAAACATCATGTTGGTATAAATGATAAGTTTAGATGATTAAATCATCATAAAAATAATTTGAAGGATAATTACTGGGTATAAAAATGCGAAAATAAATTGATTTAAAGCCTTTAAAAATTATGAAAAATTATGAAAAATACTTGTATATGCTTATAGACTAAATGATGATGCATATGTACTATTTAAAAAAAAAAAATATATATATATATATATATATATATATATATATATATATATATATATAAGCATATCGTACTATGAGAGAAAATTGGGTATCAACACCTTATTTACGGATGAAGCCTCGAACGTAAAAGGGTCCGGGCTCGGAATAGTTTTAATCATGACTTCGGGGGAAACCTTAAGGCAAGCTATCAGAACGATTCCTTTAACTAACAATGAATTAGAGTATGAAGCTTTGATTGCAGGGCTAAAATTGGCTAGGGGACTTGATTCCAAGGTTGTTGAAATCAAATGTGACTCATATATAGTGGTAAATCAGGTTTACGGGATCTTTGATACCAAAGAAGAACGTATGTAGCAATATGTGATAAAGGTCCAGGCTCTTTTGGCACGTATCCCGAGAGAGGATAATGTAGAAGCGGACGCATTAGCAAACTTAGGTTCATCGACGGAAATAAAGGTATCGGAGTCCAGAACGGTGGTACAACTGATGTGTTCAATCCTTGATACAGATGGTTACTATGAAGTGAATTCGGCTAGTCTGGTCTAGGACTGGAGAAGTGAAATAATCAACTAGCTCGAACACGGAAAGTTTCCTGACGATCCCAAAGCGTCATGAGCGTTACGCACCAAAGCTGCACGTTATAGCTTCAGAAAAGGCCAATTGTATAGGAAATCTTTCCAAGGCCCACTGCCCTGGTGTTTAGGAGCATCAGATTCTGACTAAGTCATGAGAGAAATCCACGAAGGGATATGCGGCAATCACTCAGGCGCAGAGTCTTTGGTGCTGAAATTGGTACGGGCAGGATATTATTGGCCTCGCATGGAACAAGACGCCAAAGATTTTGAATAAAAATGTGATAAGTTCCAATGCTATGCATCACTAGTACATCAACCGAGAGAACCCTTACATTCGGTTCTGTACTCGTGGTCGTTCATGAAATTTGGGATGGACATCGTCGGTCCGTTGCCATCGGCTCCGGAAAGGTAAGGTTTCTTTTATTTTTGACTGATTATTTTTCGAAATGGGTGAAAGCAGGTTCTTATCAGAAGATCAGAGAACGCGAAGTGGTCAATTTCCCGTGAGAAAATATAATTTGCATGTTCGGAATACCAAAAGAGATAGCATGCGACAATGGGCCACAATTTATCGGTGTAAAAGTTACAAAGTTCTTCGAAGATCTGAAAATAAAGAGAATCACATCCTCGCCTTATCATCCGAGCGCAAATGGTCAAGCAGATTCAACAAATAACGTGATCATTCAGAACCTAAAGAAAAGGTTGGAAGCAGCAAAAGGCAAATGGCCCGAAGAGTTTCCCGGAGTTCTATGGTCCTACCGAATAATGGCCAAATCAAGTACATGAGAAACTCCTTTTTCTCTCGTGTACGGTGTTGAAGCCCTAATCTTGGTTGAAGTATGCGAACCCACTTTGAGATATTCTCAGAAAAATGAAGAATCGAACGACGAAGCAATGCTAATCAATTTGGAACTGTTCGAGGGATGCAAGGACTTGGTGCATGTAAGAATGATAGCTCAAAAACAGAGGATAGAGATATTACAATCGAAGAGCCAATTTCTATTTTTTTCAAAGTAGGAGACTTGGTTCTAAAGAAAGTAACACAAAATTCCCGGGAGCTCAACACGGGAAAGCTAGGTCCAACGTGGGAAGGTCCTTATCGAATTTCAGATGTCACTGGGAAAGGTTCATACGAGTTGGAGAACCAAAATGGGGACAAGTTACCCAACAATTGGAACGTGGAACACCTCAAAAGATATTATTTCTGATGAACAACACTCAAACAGAAAGTATGTGCTGTACTCTTTTTCCCTTTGTTCAGTTTTTGTCCCAATTGAGTTTTTCTAGCAAGGTTTTTAATGAGGCAGCGATAGAAAGCATACTACGAAGACAACAATAATAAGAACTTTTATTGTAAGGCAAACGAACAAGCTCCCACTCGGGGATGATTAGGAAATCTTTGGTTCGATAGCAAATTACCATCAGGAAGTTAAGTTTGCTACCGAACAAAGGTTACCCGACCATTCACGGGCACAAATCGCCAGAGGACTGTAAGGTATTCTTTCGCTCGATAGCATGGATTCCTAAGGGGAAACAAGATATGTTGTCGAGTGAAGGATTACCTAAAAATTCATTTGTGGGACCATCGAAGATACAAGACTTCCAGTGTTCCAATTCACATTTTTCACATTCAAACACTAGGGGAAATGATATGAGGATACGATAACAATGATTGCCACGACAACTGGGAATGAAAATCCGGAATCAAAATGTATCATCGGGATCGGGGACTGTGCAGCCAACCCCGTAGAAACAAGTTGAGCAAGTTAGCCACAAGTAATGGCAATTTCTTTTCTGCATAGCAAAATGCTTATGTAACTTCTGAAAACAAAAGGAATAAAATGAAATCCTTTTGCATTTATCTTGTTTCTTCTCTGGGCGATGAGCTGATTTTGTCATTTGAAAGTTAAACAAGTACTTCAAATGTTAGTGCCTTAATGAACATGAGACGTCCTCTTCAAGAGCACCGTAAACATAAGAGGGCCCTCTCTTATAAAAACCCTCAAGTTAAAGGGTGGGTTCCGGAAGAATCAATGCTCGAAATCCAAAATGCCATCGAGAAAAAATACACCCGACGTTATATATAAAAAGGACGCAAAAAGAAAACTTGCGCAAATATTTATAAAAACCCTCACGTTAAAGGGTTGGTTCCGGAAGAATCAATGCCCGAAATCCAAAATGTCATCGGGGAAAAAATACACCCGAAGCCGCATATGAAAAGGACGCAAAAAGCAAACTTGAGCAAATATTCATAAAAACCCTCATATAAAAGGGATAATACTCGAAACCAAAATGCTTCGAAGAAAAGGCATCCGAGACTACACATAGTGAAACGCGAGTTGAACAACATGCACGGAACGCTTGAGCAAATGCAAAATTTAAAAGCTTGCATGGATATTCAAACAAAAGTAAGACTCAAATGATATTTGATCAAAAAGTATGTTTTTATTCACAAGAACGGGCCAAAAACATTACAAGTACAAAATGAGAAAAGAAAGGAAAAGCTAAACTGCAGCGCTTCCTGGACCAAGAAGAAGAGAAATATCTGCATTGCTGGGAAGAGTAAGTGGTTCCGCCTATGGCTCAACGCTTTCCCCAGTTTGGTCTTCGGCCTCATCGCCTTCTGATCCCTCTTCAGTTTTCAAAAATTCAGAACTGGAATCAGAAGAACTTGGAGCTTCAGACTGCGCCGGGAGTCCATTTTTTGCAGCCAACTCAAGCTCTCGGGCCTTAGTAATTTCGGCATCAACATCAATGATACCAACTTTGGCCTCTTCCAAGGTTTTTCTCCTCATGCTATACATGGAATAAGGTTCTTCAACAATGAGGGAAGCCTCTCGGCACTTAAGCTCTTCTTTGAGTTGAGTAACCTCGGCGAAAATGTTTTCCCAGGCGGATCTAGCAAAATCGAGGCTGACGTTGAGCTCGCGGACAGTTGAACTAAAGAGCCTATTATGCTCAATAGTTTTCATGTACTTCTCTTCTAGCTGGGCATGTTTCACCTCCACGGTAGCAAGCTCTTCACTTTTGGAGTTCAAGGCTGCCTCCAAGTTAAACACTCTTTCAGCGGAGGCAGCCTCAGGGTCAGTTGCAGCAAAAATGACGTTCTAGATTTCTACCCATTTGGCCTTAGCCTCATCAAATCTAACCCTCAGCGGCCCAATTTCTTGGCTAAGGGTTACCACTTCTTACTCGCTTTGCTGCAAGAGAGCCTCCAAAATAATGGCCTCAACAGCTCTGGTTTCTAATTCACGAATCAACCTTTAAAGGCCCTCAGAAGCAAGAAAGTTGGCCTATAAAATAAAAAGAGGTAAAATTTAGAATACATTCATTCAAAGTAGAAGAAATAACAGAGGAAGGAAAAAACGTACCGCTGCGGCATTATGCATAGAATTGTTCAACAAACACTCTCCCGAGAGTGTCTGAATCTTTTCCCAGTCTTTTTCTGAAGCCAAAGTGTTTAGGCAATTAGCAAGATCCACCGGACGCGATAGCAGGTTGCACCCATTAGAGACCGAAAGAGTGATGTTCCTCCTCCTTTGTGGATCTTCAGAATGAGCGGCATAATTCTGCCCCAAGTTCCCATGAACTGAGGACAGTGGAAGAGGAACACCTTCTTCATGGTAAGGTGCGGCCGAAGGAGATGGTGTAGCAACCACTGGTGGAAGAGTAGACGAAAATGGAAATGATGTAGCAATTGTTGGTGTTGGTAAAGGTGGAGACGAAGCTGATGGAGTTGAAGAGTGAGAAGAAGTTGCATAAAATGTAGAGCTGGTTGTTTGATGCTCGCCAACCAAAGACGGCAAGGACCTAGTACTCAGCCCCGCAGCAGCGGTTGCAATAATTGGGGCCCGAAAACGGAAGTTGGCATATTCTACCAAATCAGATTCTCCCCAAAGTGCCGAGACATCGTATTCAGTTGGTGTAACAATCTCAACAAGTCGAGCATCCTGTTGAGATGATGAGGATCGTCGCCTTCTATGTAAAGAAACTCCCTCATCAACAACTTCCTCATCATCATTAATCATCATGGTGTCTACGACCGACGCAGAAGGAGGACCAGTCATCATCGCCACTCGAGATGATTCGGGTCATCAACCTTTGCCCTATTCTTTTCCCCGACCGCAGAGGAGCGTCTTCTCTTTGTTTTTTTATCCTTCGATCGGGGACTCCATAAAGAAATATTTGCACCCGAAACAGGCCCGTAGATACCTATTCGACTAAGTGCTTCGTGAAGCAGCCTCGCTGCATCAACAGGATCAACCAAAATATCCTCCTCGGGGACAGCAACAGAGCCCGCAGGTAGACCTAATTCCATAAACCAAGTCAGAAGGGTTCAACCAAGTTCTTCATATACAAAAATAGAATCAAGGTAAATTAGAGTTAACATGATTTTTGGCCTTCCACCCGTATTTAAGGGCCAGTTCTTTCCACGAACGAGTTTCGGGCGTTGTGACGTCCAAAATCTTTTGAACCCACCGGTTCAAACCTTCCACCATCGGCGGGAGCCATCGAGTTACTGAAACATGCGCAGGGTGAAGAGATGATACGACCATATAAGAATATCTAGTAAGAGGAATAATATACAAAGAACTTACGAGTGCGGTTTCAAGCAACCAGTAAGGATGAAGCCGTTGTTGGAATGATGTCATTGGTGGCAGCTGAAATGAACGTTTTCATTCACCCACGGTCGTTGTCATCATCCATGTTAGAAAATAGAGCATGGTGGCCACGCTTGCAAAGGTTTATCATTCCCCCGCGGAAGATTTTGGGAGAATAGAGATTCATCACATGAGCTAAGGTTAGCTCCTCCCAAGTTGGTTGGCACAAGTGTTGGAGGTAGGCGATCATCCTCCATGCTGAAGGACTTACTTGTGCCAAGCATTCCTGGTAGCGAAGGCAAAACTCCGCAATCACGGAATCTAGCTCTCCGCTCAAAGAAAACGCACCCAAAGTAAAGGAATAAGTGAAAAAATATGTAAAACTTTCTTTGGGAAGGGACACTCACTCCGATAGATCAGGAGCGATAATTTCCAACTCATTGCAGCGGCAGCCCTCATTCACAGCAGGAATACTAGAAGGACAAATGGAAGAAGGGTACCTACTAACACCCCATGTACGAGGGTTAGCAGCAGGAAATTTCTCTTCAAAATCCTTCGAAGTACTAAGCCTTCTTAGGATGATGGAATCTACTGTTGGAGGAACGGAATCCTCGGTTTTGTTCTTATTCTTTGTAGAACCACCACGTTTGGAGGAAAAAGCCACTGGAAAAGAAGAAGATAAAGAGTTTGTGTTTGAAGAAAATTATAAAAAGGATGAAAAACAAGGATGCAAGCTCAAGCTATTGTGAAACGCAAAGGAAAAGAAAGTTATGTATAAGTAAAATTTTGGTGGCTAAATTCGTGGCCATGATTACCTCGATAATCGGCAAAAACTGTGTTGAATCATTGGATGACGCGTGTTCGGGGTATTAAATGCGGAAAGACATGCGTCTAATCAACTGTCAGCGACCTTCGGAGGGAATTATAGTAATTCCTCCCAAAAAGATATTTCTACCAACTTCCCCGTAACACAAAGTTATATCACCGGATAGTAGGGGAACTATGTGTATAGGGTAAAATATAATATGATATGTGGCTGACTAAAAAGAGGACACGTGGAATCCAAGATGGAATGGCTGAGGATTGAATGCAGTCACGACGCTTGTCATCGGGACAGATAACGTTCATAAAAGTGTATTAAATGCTCTGCGCCCGGTAGCATTTACTAAGGAATATTCTACAGCATTAAGAACGACGTTCTGTTTCAAGGAATTTGGCATTTACGCTCAACGTTATATCTTCATCAATGACCCTTATAATTGGCATTATAAGAGGACATGATCCTTGGATCTTTTTCCCTAGGCATAGCTATAAATAGTGAGCTCAGTTACCATTGTAATGGATAAGAAATTTCTGGCAAGAATATATACTATATTCTATACAATGCTTTATACAATTTCACTCTCTTGCTTTTTGATCTCATCATTGTTGTGTTCGAAAACCTTGTTCACGGAATCGCTACCTTTGCTATATCATCTACATTCCAAGGCTAAGTACTGTGTATTTCTTCGATTATTATATTATTTCAAGATCAAATTAGTTCACTTGTCTAGAAACCACGTATAAATTCAATTGTACCATTTTACGAATAAATAATACTAATTTCTCAATTTCATTACTAGGAATTCACCATTTTACCATCGAATATTAATGTCCATTAAAAAAATCAATAACCTACCCTATTGAGATGTCCCCTTTAAAATTTAGTTGGTTCAACATTATTCTTCTTTTTAATGAACTAGTATAGAACCCGCACAATGTGCGAACAAATTAAAAAATATTAATCATGTCGAATTTTGATCTAACTTAATATTTACTATAAGGGGTTTCTGATTGCATACTTAATTACTTTAATTTAATAATATAAAAGGGGTTCTAATTACCTTGTCAAAAAACGAACTTGAAATTAGATTACTTCCCAAACACCAAATTAGGCAAATTAAGTTACTACTAACTTTTCCAAATAGATTATAAGTAATCTTGGTTACTATTTTCCCATACAAAAAAAAATTCATTGCAAGTCTTTTGTTTCCCTATAAATACATTGCTAAAAACAAGACTTAAATTGCAAGAGATATTAAATAGTAACAGACTCATAGATTTATTGTAGTGCTATCAAAATACTTGGAAGAGAATGGAGAAGGAAACATTTTTCCTAAAGGTTTTCTTGGTGTCCTTTTTGCTTATTTCATTAGGTAAATAAATATTTATTTATAACAAATTCATAACTGTCACAGTTTAAAAGAAATATAATAAATTCTTAGCATGAAACTCAATATTACAGTTGTGGCAAGAAAATATTTATATTTATAGCACACAGTTCCATTAAAATAGGAATATTAACTATTAGTCCCTAAACATAAGCAATTTGAATGGAAAGTCAATAATTCTTTGTACAAAAATCATGCTTTTTTTTTCTCTTTATCAATTAGCTTTCCTTCTTTTTCTTCATCTTCTTAATTTTATTTTCTGCTGAAGCCAATATATTTTCTAAATTTGTTCCATTTATTTTTTTTTAATTATCTTTCTTAAGTTTTTCTCTTTCTTCTTTATTCCTTTCTTAACATAAAGATCTTACTTTGATAATAATATATGTTAATATATACAAAACGTATATATAAAAAAAATATACATTGAATTAACACATATAAAATATATAAAAATATACATAAAAAAATACATCTTCAATTAAGATGCCACGTAGACATGTGAAATATACATAAAAATATATCTTAAATTTAATTAAGATGGAATATAAATATACATAAAAAATAATCCTGAATTAAAATGGCACTTGATATATAAAATATATTTGAAATATACATTAAAAATACATCTTAAAATAAGATGGCACTTCACAAATAAATATACAATAATTATATACATATAAATACATTTTGAATTAAAGTGATACTTGATATACAAAGTATAAAAGACGTATAAATCAATACATCTTGAATTTAGGTGGCATTCACATATGCATTTAGATTTTAAAAAATTGAGTGAAGAAGATGAATGTTAGAAAGGGAGAATGGGATGGACAAAAGAAAATACTTTCTGTGATTAATGGGTCAGTTAACTTATTAAATATTGAGCTTAATTTTTATAATATGCTAATAATGGAAAAAAAAATATTCTTTATGGAATAAACAATAAATGATACTATTTATTTAAATAATAGTTAAAAAGGGATCAAGCGGGTTAAAAAGCCATAAATAATCTAGCCCTCTTTCTCTCTATTCATTTGTATAGGTCACAATTAAAATAGTAATTTTCAAATTTTCAAATTCAGTAAAGTAGCACACTATTGACCCAATTAAATTTCTTATTTAATTTTTGAAAAAGAAAAAAAAAATTAAACAACTTAGTAATTCGCATTTTTTGATATGGGCACAAATAGAGATGTAATGTCTCAAACTCGTTGTTATTTAAGTTTTTTTCTTAATTTTTTAAGTCGGTGTTCACACCTACTTTTGAGTCTCATTAATTTGAATTTGTGCCAAAAAATCTCATTTTAAGAGTAAAGTGATCCTTACCAAAGTGACTTTATTATCCTTTTGTGGTTGCTATTTAAATTAGATCTCCCCTCAATCCTCATCCTTTATTAACTCCGGAAAAAATGTCAATTATGTAATAGTTCACATTCAACCAGATTATAAACACACTTTATTAGTTACAAATATGAGCTTGTGCATTTTTTTCTCAATATCTAGCCTGTCATATTTAGTAACTAAAAGTTACTGTTCATATTCAAAGATCTTTTTTGTTTCTTTTTGTACTATACAGCCCAAATCTTTTTAGTTAGTATTATTTTTTTCCAACAACTTATTCAATAATGTCGATGGTGTTATTTAGGACAAGCAAGCAATGAACATGTGTGCAATAAGGATGACGACTGCAATGAACAAATGTATTGCATATATGGAACTCGAGCATGTTACGTGCTACTGTAAACTTCCTTTATATCCACCTACTTATAAACCAAAGACTAAAATAAACAGCAGCATGATACACACAGTATTTTGTATTTACGTATAATATAAAAAGGACCGTATCCTTGGAAGTATAATGTAAACAGACTGATTTCTGTTTTTGTCATCATTTAGAATGATCAATAAAAGTGCCCTGTCTTCATTCTTTTGGAATATGGTCCATTCTTTTCGATTTTGTTACCGCACAACATTGCATTTTATAACATAAATATCTCTAAAAGATAATTACAAGTAATAAAATGATGTTATGAATCACCTTTAGAGAAATCAGAAATCAAATGATTTCATACCATAAACTCCCCGGAATGAAAGTATCTACCAGAACATGATGATCAAGTTAAATAAGCTATCTCAGAAGAACATGCTAATCAAGATATAAACTCAAAATACTTAAATGGAATGATAACACCACACGAATAGTCTCACACAGATCGTAAACTTCTGTAAAAAGGTGTCTTATAATGGCTCCAACAATTTGATACTTTGTGAATTAACTGTTTTTTGTACAGAAAACAACCACGAACATAATTTGCTCTTGAACATGATAGCCCCGAACAATTTTTCCGTTGATTTTGGTCAAAGTATCCAGAATCGATTGACCAGATTCAATACGGATCTCATATCCACATCTACACCCATGTCGTGTTGATACGGATACAACACCCAAAATAAAGAGTCCGAACAACTTAAATTAGTTCACATGTACGAAAGGAGTATATTTCAAAACAATGTCACACCTACATTAAACTAATTTCTCCATCCCTTTTCAATATTTTGCAATAACAAACAAGCTCAACGAGTTATTTATTCTCACACTCGAAGATATCAGCACCACTGAATACATATTTCAAAAGGATTTTCCACTACGGCTAGAAAAATAAAAGAAAAATACTACTACTAAAAGAGTATTACACATAGAAGCAAACTTTTAAGTAAAATAAAAACCTCAAAAATACAAAATGCTACTCCACTTCAAAACTAGTTTACATAATATGCTCTACTTATATAGACTCTGCATTACTAGAGAAAATACCTTGAGCTAATGTTCGAATACCAAACGCTACGATACTGAAGTACCAAGCTGTGTTGCCTGAGCTCTCCAAAAATGTCTCTGGAGGTTTGTCAGATTCTCTAAAAATAGTGCATTTTTAAATGCATTTTTGGAGGATCCGACAACATTTTGGGGAGGCCGCGCAACATAGGTACCACGTCCTCGTGGGACCATAAACTGTAGTCTATCTTGCTGTCACTTGCCTCGGAGAGAATCCCTCCTCTGATACATCAGAAAACAGATCAATACTTTTGGACAAAGCATAGACAATTTCCACCATACTAGGCCTTTTTGAAGGATCTTTATTCAAACAAGAAATGGCCACAGACATCACATTCATAACACTCTCCATTGTACATTCCTCTCTAAGAAGACTATCATCCATCCATTCTTGCAATTTCTTCACTTTTCTCTCTTCACTCCCTTCCAAGATTTCGCCAACTTTAGCCCACAAAACTTTCCCTTCATCGTCGATAGCTTCTCTCCCTGACATAAGCTCGAGCAACACAACCCCGAATGAGAAAACATCCATTTTAGTCGATACAATACCATCGGTGAGATACTCGGGGGCAATGTAGCCCTGAGTTCCAACAATGTGCATCGTTATCGCATTGCAGCCTGATTTAGCAAGTCCAAAATTGGCAACTTTGGCTCTCATGTTTGAGTCTAGGAGAATGTTGCTACTCTTAATATCTTTGTGTACAACCCTTGGTCTTGTATGTTCATGGATATATAAGAGACCATTTGCAACATCAGTGGCTATTTTTAACCTTGTTTTCCAGCTCAATTTTTCTTTTATGCCCTCGTGAAGCCATGAATGTAATGAACCATTCTCAACATATTCATAAACTAAATAGCAATTTGCTTCTTTAGGGTCTATGCAAAAACCATCTAGCTTCACTAAATTCCCATGGTTCACCTACCAAAAACATAAAAGGGAAAATCATTAAGTAGGTGTTTGAACTTAAAAATTATAATTTTTGAAAAAAATAATATTTGGAGTTAAATTGAAAAATAGTATTTTTAGTGACATAAAAATAAGACAAATAAAGCACTAAATGCAACAATACTGCAAGAGAGGTTGCAAAATAGGATATGATGACGTTTCTTTATTGAAATAGGTAGGCTAATAAAATCAATTCAAAGTAGTACAGCCAAGCTAAGCTAAAGTAGTGGAGTATTAGATGTAGGTAGCCACACTCAATTGCAACTAACAAACTTGAGGTCATAGGGAAAAAAATTCATTTAATTTGGTTTGAGTTTTTGTTTTACTTAATCTTTTCAATGGCAAAGTGTTCATCTTTTTGCGTTTAATTCAGTTTATGCGCACAACTATTTCATTTGATACCTACTACCTTCCACCAATAAATGTACCAAATAACTCTATACGTCAAAATTTAGGCATAGACATATAGAAGAATTACTTAATATATTTTTTTCTCCGTTAAAATTTAACTTAGATTTCATAATACTTCTTCTATTTCATTAGCCACTATTGTTAATTTTTGATATACAATAACTTTGCTTATGGGTCCATTACCCTGCCACCCACCATTCTTGTTAAAAGGGGTTTGAGGGATTGGTAGGGTCTCCTCACAAACATCAATGAAAAAGAAAAAACAAAAGGTGAATAATTGAGGAACAAATAGAAAAAGTTTTTTAATGAAAAGATATACTGCAGAGGACAAATAAATTCAGGATAGAATGGTGTTGATTAACTTAAATAATATATTATTAAATTCAAACAGGCATAATAGTCCACTTGAATATTATAGTCCTAATGACTTAAGAATACGACAGGTCACTAAACCTCACCAATTTTTAATTAAATACTTTGGAGGAAAATCTTTTCTGCAATGGAATTCTAACATTAGTAAATTCTCAATGATGCAAAAGCAATTCTAAAGTGGAGGTTTAAATTTGACAATAAGGGGTCGTTTGGTACGATACGTAAGAAAAAATAATTTTGGGATAAAAATTTAATATTGTCTTATTCCTTGTTTGGTTACTAATTTTGGAATAAACTATCTCATGATTAAAAATAGTATCGAGATAATTTATGTAATGATAAGTTATCCTAGGATAAAATAGTAAAATTGATAATCGCAGGATTAGTACAATACATCAAACAATCAATAAAAAATAATATCAGAATAACTAATCACAACATAACTTATCTTCGAACCATTATACCCCTCGATAAAGTAGGTGTAAATTTCGAAGCTAATGTTCTAAGTGGGCGTTTGGACATAAGAATTGTAAAATTCTAAAGTAGGGGGAAAAAATTTCTAACTCAAATTGGTATTTGAAATTTAGAGTTGTATTTGGACATGAATATAATTTTGGATTGTTTTTGAAGTTTTATTAGTGATTTGAGTGAAATTTTTTGAAAATTGAAAATTGAAAATTTTATGAACAAAAAACGCTTATTTCCAAAAAAAATCAATTTTTTTTGAAAAAAAGGGAAAAAATTCTTATGTCCGGCTCTAATTACAGCGGAAACAAAAAATTATTAGGAAATTTCCTGAAAATTAGCAGATAGTCAATAGAACAGTTCACAATAAATAATTTATGGAATAATAGTAAGCACAAACAAACTCCAACTCCACAATATTTAAGAAAAATCTAACTTTTTACTGGTGTCTTGTTGGGATGAATACAAAGGCTTAATTAAAGTATAGAATTGGAGTAAAATATTTACCTTTTGGAGGATCTTGAGCTCCTCACGGGCATTCCACTTCATTTTCTTGATTGCAAACACTTCTCCATCAATTATACCTTTATACACAGACCCTTGAATCAAACACCCTTCATCAAATCCATCTGTTGCTTCCCAAAGTTGTTCAATTTTATACATTTTATACTTATCTAAACAATCTGAAACATCAGCCATTAAATTCACTTCAACCTCCTTATTTAAAGACTCCTTTTTTGATCCAAGATATAAGCTTTTCTGCCTTTCCACATCACTATACTTTTCTCTCTTACTCTTACCTGACTTCTCTCTGTAACCCCATAAACCAGCTAACAAAATCAGTAGCAGCCCAGAAATTCCTAAACCAATAGCTAATCCTATGACTGTTCCTTTCTTGTCATTTTCTTGTACTACTGTTGTATTTGTGACAGGTGGAGGACCATTTGAAGCTGTTGGTTGTGTAATATTAGGAAGTTTAGACAGTGGAATGAAAAGGGTATCAAAAATCTTGGGATTATTTCCATTAATTTCCCTTATAGATTGTGGGGTTGTTCCAAATCTTGAAGCAATTGAAGAAATGTTGTCAAAAGGTTGAAATACATAACTAATAAGATATCTTGGTTGGTTTTGGTTTTGGGGTTGTGTTTGTGTTCTGTTTGGACACTTACAAAAAATTGGGAATTCTATGGCTTGACCTATGTCAATATTTTCTGGTACAACAGTTGGATTAACAACCTCAGCAGATTGAAAAGTTGTAAGGTTTTGGAACTTAACAGTTGAGATCATGTACATAGTATCACCTGAGTTGAAACTATAGTTAAGGCCAGCATATGAGATGTTACCAAAAGTGGTATTGATGTTGTTACAAGAACAAGTGATTGGTACTAAGAGGGATTGGTCATTGACTAGAGTTGTGTTTGGGGTAGAAATATTACTGGGGTTTGCAATCATAAGCCTACTTATTGAAAAAAGATCACCAATTGAGGCTAAATCAAGAAATTCTGGTCCTCTTGCTCTGTAAAAGACATATGTTTGACATGGATAAAATTGGCTTGGATTACAGCTATAGCCTGTTGTACTTGGTGCATCTTGTGCATAACATAGGTTTTGATTGTACAATAGGAAGATGATGAAGAAAAGAAGTGAAAAAGTACCATACATAGGCTTGATTCTCATTTTCTTGGTTTGTTTTTTGTCTTGTGGAGAAAGGTGTGTTAAAAAATATAATGGAGCTAAGAAGTTTATATATACAAAATTCTTGTGTTTTTCTTATAGTCTTGGTTTTTGACCATTAATGGGAGATAGGTTTTTTTTTTCATTTGATTGGTGTTTGTTGTTTAATTTCTCATATGGTCTTGTCTTGAACATTGATGGAAAATGTAGGTTTTCCAATTTGAAGGTCCCACATAGAAGACATTTTGGTCAACATTATTGCAGAAAATACTCTTATTTATCTTTTGTTGTTTTCTGCAAATTATTAGACTGCAAATTGTTTTCACATGTTTGGACTAGTTATCAGCCTTTTAGACACATCTTTTTCTAATAAAGTAGTATAAGTATATATAAAAATATCACAACAGTGGAACTATTAGAAAATTAAAAGGGTTTGGCTTCTTTATGATTGGACTGTTTATTGGACTAGAAACTCAATTTTTTTGTAGTATGGAAAAATTTCATATTATTATAAAAGCAGTGTTAAGACAAAATTATTTTCCAAAATCAAAAGCCAACTTTGGTCAAGAATCCTATAATACCAAATTCCAAATTCCAAATTCCATTGCTTTAAAGGACCCTGAGAGAAACCGTACGAAACCTCAGTTTAATGAATTGTCGTGTCTCAATATAATTGGTGGATGACTTGGATATATATTGGAAGACCAAGACTTTTAAACTTGACAATGGTGCCTCGGCTATATAGGAATCTAACTTTCCTAGTGCTTACACAAGAAGGGCACAAGGGTTACAGACTCTCACAGTGACCACTTTAGACAACAATCAGTGGTACATTGTCTCCCATAAGCTACTTTTTCTTTTTAAATAATAGTGGTGTATAGACTCGTTTACCCACACGGCGATTATTTTACCTTATACTTGCTTCTGCCCACCAACAAGCCAAGAAAATTAAGCCATCCGTAATAAATTCTGTCGCTGCTCTAGTTCCTCTAATCTGACAACAAAAACTAATTTACAACAACAACGATAGT